>NW_007727661.1:328732-358372 GCF_000696425.1 Galeopterus variegatus
CATTTTCTTGGTTTGTATCCTTTCCAGCTTTCTCTACCCATTGTTTGCATGTAATGATAAGTATTCCAATTTTTAAAAAATAGCAACACATGACAAATAGCCTAACACTTTTGAACTTTTGAATAAGCAGTGGCATTATTCCAGTTTGTAGGTTACAACTCAATAGAGAGGGTCGGAGAGCATGAGCACATACAATTTCCTCCATCATGAATATTTTTTTCTTAAGGTAAGTCAAGTATAATAAGAAATGATTTATTTTTCATCCAAAACTTGTTTTCCTAGAAAATCCAGCTGAGGGTAACTAAAGCAATTATTAATATCTTTATTTTTTCTAATTATAAAAGAAGATAGGTGCATTTTGAAAAATTTGCAAGATATGAAAAATTATTAAAGGATTATTCCATTTATAAAAAATGTATAAATTTAGGTTAATCTCACTTTTTAATTTTCATTTTGACTAAATGCCTTAAATCATTAACTTAAAGCTACTCCTGCCTTAAACTGAACTAAAGGGATTTGTTTGCCTGTAAGGGGCAGAACACAAGGAACACAGGGAAGATTCAGTTACCATGTCATACCACACTTAGGGTACGACCACACATGTCATACCCAAAGTATCACAAGGTATACAAGGTCTTTCATAATCTAGTCTTCCACTGACTTTTGCAGATTCATGTGTCACAATTTCCAGTCAAGTACATTTCACTGCAGTCTTAGTATACTTCCAGAGAAAGATGTTTTTTCCAACACTGTACCCAACACCATTATTTTCCACCTTTTTTTATTCAGTGAATTTGAGGGATGCTGTCTGATCATGTCTATCATTGGATCCCAGTCTACAATAGAGTTGCCTGGTGCAAAGGAAAAGGTTGATCTGTCATTGAGAATTCACACCATAAATAGCTGTGAAATCAGTGAAAGTCGCATAATGCTTACGTAGTGTTTCCTGTTTCCCAAAGTGAGGTAGATTTAAGACCTCTTTCCAAAATGCTGCTTTCTTCAAATCCTTAATATAGAATTTATGTTTTGTTATAATCACTGATGTTTCTTTTCTGTCTTTAATGACATTCTGAGTTCTTTGGTTCAAGGACTATAGTAGATTAGAAAGTTATGAGGAGGCAAGATAAGTAACAATGAGGTAGGGAACACTGGATACAATCTAAACATGTTTAGGTAATATTACTGGCATGACACGCTGAGCAATTAAATATACAAGAAAAAAATCTAGCAGAAGTCCATGGCTTTTTAACCTTCAGTGACTGTCAAAGAGAGGGGAAATTTAGGAAGGTAACCATATTTGCAGTGATAAAATAATCATTTCAATTTTGAGAAATAATGGGTTGAAAGTGCCTATTAGATATTGAATATTTGAGTTTGAAATTCAATACAGAAATCTAGAATTTAATATTCATCCAAAGTAGAGTTGATAGTTGAAGTCATAAACTATCAATACAGAAATCTAGAATTTAATATTCATCCAAAGTAGAGTTGATAGTTGAAGTCATAAAATTATAAAAGGTCACCTAGGGAGCAGGTAATATGAGATTAGAGCTACAAATGAACCCAGAAGATTATCGCCATTTAAAAGTTGGGAGAAAGATGACTCAGGGAAGGAGGCTATATCAGAGAGAAGGCATTATTATCTATAAGCATTTTTTTAAAAATTCTGAAATGAGGCACTCTTTTATTGGCATCAATTCCATCTTCATAAAAGATTAGTCTAACAAGCTGGAATTCCAGTCTTTTCGTGTAGCTAGGAGAGGAACGTAGAGTATCTGTGAGCAGTATTAATGACTACCAGAATTCCCTCTTCTGATCACCAAATATTCATTTCACCCTGCTTTCCAAAAAGAATTCCTTCTCACCTTTGCCCAAGAAAGACAGTCCAGAAGTCCCAGCTAGCCACGACATCAATCTCAATGTTCAGGATCTCTTTTAATGTCCCTCTATCAGGATGATGAATGACAGTCTCCACATTAGTCACTTATACGGATCATCTTGAGAGTAATAAAAAGGCAAGTCACCTATCTCACACGCCCATCTTACTATGGATAAATATGATCAGGATAATTACAATGAACACTAACACAGAGAAAGATACGGATCATCTTGAGAGTAATAAAAAGGCAAGTCACCTATCTCACACGCCCATCTTACTATAGATAAATATGATCAGGATAATTACAATGAACACTAACACAGAGAAAGAAAAAGAATGGGAGACACACAACAGCAATACCAATTTTGATATCCTGCGTGGTAGACATGGTGAATACCCCCTATCTTGGAAAGGAGGAATACATTTTTGCAAGGCCCAATTCTGCTCCCTAGGAGGTTGTGGCTCTCGGTTCATTGCTCTAGGATGGATTTCCTTTCCTGTTATCCTCTTTGACCACAATTGAATTTAGTACTGTGCACTGTGCCCTCTTTAAGAACTGAACTGCTTTCTGCTTATAGAATGTTGAGGGCCCAATAATCATTTATTCCAAAAAAGTCACTCTTAGTGACTTTTAGCTTGGACTAGTGCTTCTTTGGGTAGAACAGCTGTCTAAAACACTTAGTCAACTTCTTATCTATTTTCTATCTAGTCAGCTCCATGTGCCAAGAGCTACATTCTGGAGAGGGGTAGGAAGGGTAGGAGGTGTGGGGTAGGGGGTTGCCCCAATCCCTGCGTTGTTTGAGGGTTAACTGTACTTCTTAAATTTGCTATGTTTCTTTGCATTCTCTCTTTCACCATCCCCCAAACTCTTACTCTCAAGTTCTCAAAATAATTATGGGTTCTTTAGTCTTGTTAAGCTTTGATTTGAGAGGCATAGCCTTTGTCTCCTTATTTAGAGTAATTTTGTCCAGATAGAACAATTTACTGCATACCAACTCAGCTCTGCAGAGAGTTTTAATAATGAGTGAAAGGGCAAAGATTGTTTTAGTCCCTGCCTGTAAACAGAACATTATAAACTTTGCAATTGTATAGTTTACTGTTTGGCATTGAAATTTAGTAGCATTGTCCAAACCTTTAAGCTCCTCAATTTTCCACTTTTTTTTTTCTTTTTAATTGGAAATGTTCAGTTCTTCTTGAAATCATCTTTTTCTTTTAAAATCTTGTCAAATCGACTCAATGACATCTACCCCATTACTAAGATTCTATTTCCCAACCTTTTCCCTTAGACCAACATTATCTGCCTTCCAAGTTACACTGCTGAGTTTTGTTGATAATTATTTTGCCATTGCATACACTGGGTCATTTTTCTTCAAGATTTAATATCAGTTTCTTTGTCATCCACTGCAAAGCCCCAAGCAAATGACTCATATTCCACATATTTATTTGACAATACCCAATATCTGCATAGCAATTTCTCTATTGATTATATTAGGCCTGGTTACACTGCGGTTAAAAAAGAGAGAGAGATTTAAAACAATGATTCAAATTACCAATAGTAAGTCCTTTGTGTAAATCAAGTGGTTTCCTACTTTATGCTCTAAACAAAGTTGAAGGAGGAACAAATTAAGTTTCCTGGTGATACATTATTTAGGATAATATGTAATGGCAGGTCACTGCATATTTCATGGAATACATTCAAAAGTTGTTCATAGAAGTGCTAATTTTTGGGGTCAAACCTTCCTTCAAGATGGGAACATGACTTCAGAGAGAGGGACAAAGTTAAAAAGTGCTGCACATGGCTAGTGCAATGGCTTAGGTTACCTGGCTGTGCTCCAAATTATATGCCAGTTACAGATGCTGCAAAATGTCCACAAACTGAACTTTGAAGAAATTGAAAACTTGCTTTGTTGAGAACCAAGAATTACTTCTATGTCCTTTTATTGTCCATCATTTTACATTCTAGAATGAGTTAATAACATTAGGATTTAATACCTATGAGAACTTTTATGTACTTTTCCAGTCTTCTTCCTATTTCATTTGCATTTGTGCACTGAGCTTGAATGAAGATAAATGACACCTGATAATATTGTCTTTACATCTGGCATTGTAAATCTACCTCCTTGATGAGCTAATCTAGTAGGGAGTAAAGGTGCCTTCGTAAAAGTCATCTGAAATTAATGTCATACAATGATTATACTAATTATTATTTGTTTGTAATGTATGCTAGGTAATTACAAATATTCAAATGCCATTTATGAGACACTTTTGCAAATCACTTAATGAAGACACCTTACTTTTTCATAGTTGTGTGACTTGTTATCGATGCTTCTCATCAGTAGTCTTCCTTACACTCACAGCAGTCTCATGAGAGGTGACGACAATGAGTTGTATTACCCACCTGAGTGGTAACAAAGCTGAAGCACAATGATGTTCATAGATGATCTAAGGCCATGCAACCCCTTGAAAGAAAATATCCTCCTCCTATCACTTTGTTCTTCAAAATAGATTAAGCTTTTCTTTAAATATTTGACTACTCTCAAGCTAAAATATGGTTGTAAAAATGAAATATATGTAAAATGTATGTACATTTATGTCACATAAAAGTGATAATAATCTTTAAAATTATCTCCCTTTATTTTAAATTGAGATCTCCTTGAAGTTAACATTTTTCAGGGGAACTCTCTCCCACAATTAAGATAGAATAAATGATTAATATAATCCTCTGAAACATTAAAATTTTTCAGTTTAATATCTTTCCTGATAGTTCATAATGCTCCTTACTTCCTAGGATTCATGCCCTGTATACTCCTTTCTCACACTGGATAGGGATGACTTGAGTAACCAATATGACATCAGAGATGATGCAGTGTGACTTCAAGTTTAGTCATAGAAAACACTGCAGTTTTTGCCTGGCTCTTGGATTGTTTGCTCCGAGAGAAGCCAACTACACCACATAGTGAGGACACTCGAGTATCACTATGAAGAAGGCAATATGATAGGATCTGAAGCCTTCTGTCCATTGCCAGAAATGAGGACTTCTTTCAATAGGCATTTAGTGAGCCATCTTGGAAGAAAATCCTCCTGCTCAAATCATGTTTTCAGGTGATTTCAGCCTTAACCCATACCTTCGCCGCAACCTCATGAGAGACCCAGAGTCAGAATCATGCAGCTAAGCTGCTCCTGAATCTTGACCCATAGAAATTATGAGATAATAAGTGTTTCTTATTTTAAGCTTCTGTGTTTCATGGTAATTTGTTATGTAGCCATGTATAAATACAGGCAATGCTAATATTCTTCAAAGCACCCATATTTTACAATGTAGACACTACTCCAATTACTATCATAACTGGAAGAATGTTATTTAGTTTCAAAAAGGGGTACCTAGGAAAAACAAGAGGTGGCCGAGGAAGGGAGTCCCATGGGAAGCTTCAGAAGAACTGGTTTTGAAGAAAAGAAAAGGGCAAATGAAAAGTAGAGTAATGAAAGAAAAAGTCTGAGCAATGTCAACAGAATATATGTAACTACCAAAGTATGACAATGAATGGCCCTTACTGGAAATTTGAAGTTCATTTCAGTTGGCAAAGTTTGTGTTGCTGGTGTGAGTGAAGTAGTTGATGAACCCAGAGAGGTAGGCAGGTGAATTATAATGAAGAACCTTTTTTGCAGGGAAGGCAAGCTAAGGAGTTAGAATTTGAATAGGAAGGGTCTGAGCTGTCATTGAGGCTTCCCATTGACTCTATCAGAAAGGCAGAGCAGAACATTTTCATTTGGTTCTACAAATTTTATACTCTTATTTCTTATTACCCACCATAACAGATGATTTACACCTCTCTGTCCACTTGTCAGATATTACATTTCTCAAAGTCATGAGAATTGCACTATTTTCATTTTTTTTAAATTCCAGAATTACATATATAATTTGTATTTAACATATTTGGTTTACTAATGGACTAAATGAAAACCCATTTGCGCCTTAATCTACAAAGTATGTAACCAAGCTATTACAAGCTATTAACTAGAATAGAGAATATAGGAAAATAAAGAGATTTGAAAGTGTAGAGTGGTTAATTTTGAAGTGTGTGTGAGATATACAAGGTGAGTCAATAGGTGGTTAGTTTATTCTGAGTGATAAATTACAAGGGACAAGGAAGGATTCCTGGGGAATATCTCGAAGAAAAATTAGTTGCTACTTAAATGTAGGAAGGAAACCAAGAAGTTATGTTGTAGGATCAAAAGATGAAAACAATCTCAAGAAGCAGGAAGTAATAACAGTGACAAGTAAAACTAACATTTATTGTGCACTTGCTATGTGTCAGATATTATTATCTAATAGTTACAAAATTATTATATAATAGTTATATTATTGTTTAATAGTACAAAAATCTATGAGATAGGCACCATTATTATTATCCTTATTTAACATAACAAACTGTGATGAGAATGAAACATTACAAGTAAATGGCAGAGTTTAAATTCAACCTATCATTGCATAATTCCAACTTTAAACACTTACATATTACGTTGTAGAACATTCAAGTTGAATAAGAATAAACTAGATTTTTGTAATTTTGTAACTCTATTGTTGCAGAGAGGCCAGAAACATGATCATAGCTTAGCATGATGCCTCTTGCTCAAGGTCTCTTGTGAGGTTCCAGTCAATTTGTTGGTTCAGGCTGAATACTCCATTAGGTGTTAGAGAAAACCAATTTCAATCTCATTGATATGGGCCTCCACAAAAGACTTTCTGTCAGTCCAGAAACTGGCTTCCCCCCAGGGTGAATGATCTCAGAGAATGGGAGTGAGCACTCAAGTTGAGGTGGGGACCACTTGAGATCATCTTAGAGGCTGCTGATTAAAAATCATTTCGTGATTTATCATAAAGAAAAATACTTATCAAAATACGTATATATATGTATATTTTTGCATACATATCATTTGGATGAAGGTTCTTCAAAAAGTTCATGGAAAAATAAATTTAAAAGATAATATGAATCTTTCCATATATGTTTGCATGTGTATAAACACAAAAATATGTATATATAAACTTATTTTGATAAAATTACTTTTTATTTTATATATGTACACGTGTACATGTACATATATTCATATACATGTATACATTATATATATAGAGAGAGAGACAATACACACACACACATATGTATACTCCCTTCCTAGCTGCTGTATCCACTGAGTAGTCCTGCGGGCAGCAACACTCCAATAATGCAGTGCCTAGATTGTGGTTTCTGAATAACATTCTCCACTAGAAAAAGCTAGGGATTCCTGGTCCAAAACAAGCAATTATTCAATGAATGAAGATGTCTAAAGACACAGAAATTAGTTTTAAGAGACTACCCCTTATCGAATCTGAGACAATTGGAGAATTAAAATAAATAATGATAACATACTATAACCTAATACATGAGTTCGTAGTACATTAGTTTTCATAAGACAGTACCACAGACTGCGTGGCTTAAAATAAGTAGATAAATAAATAAACTTATTTTCTCACAGTTCTGGAGGCTAGAAGTCTGAGAACAAGGTATTGACTGGGTTGGTGGCTTCTGAGGGCCATTATGAAAGGTTTTGCTCCAGGTCCCTTCCTTGGTTATAGATGGCTGTCTTCTTTCTTTATCTTTACTCATCTTTCCTCTGTCCATGTCTGTGTCCGAATTTTCTCATCTTATAAAATACCAGTCATATTGAATTAGAGTCCACCATAATCTCATTTTACCTTACCTCTGTAAAGATCCTGTCTTCAAATACAGTCACATTCTGAGATATTGGGGGTTAGGGAAGTGAGTTAATAAATACATAAATAAATTAATGATGTAAAATAATGATCTCTCCATTATGATAGAATGCCAAATAAACAATCGCATAGTGGAGAAACCTAGCATTTAGCATTAAATCAATCGATGTAAGTTAACATCTACCTTGAGTGCCTCTTGATAGGATACACTGAGAAGATGATAGCACCGTTTCTATAGTGTTCCTATCATGGTTGAATATCTTGAATATGATCATGAAGAAAGAGCATAACAACTCAAATCTAGGTACATTCGAAAGGCCGCTTATCTGTGCTCTTAAAACAATGTCAGTGCTATAGAAAAAATGAGAAGAGACCAAGACTCCTCTTGATTGAAGGAGACATGCGAGTCGTGACAACTACATGCAATGAGCGATCTTGTGTTGGGTCCCGGATCTATTGAGACTGCTGTTGGGACAATCAGCAAAATTTGAATAGGATCTGTAAATCAGATGGTAGAATTAAATCAATGTTAATTTTTTAATAATGATCGTTATTTGAAGGAGTGCTCTTCTTAGGAAGAACACTTGACGTACTGAGTTGAGGCATTGTGACTAATGTGATAAAATCCTGGATAATCTGGGTGATGCAGGATTGCAGATAAGGGGGTGCTTTACACTATTCTGTAAATGTTTCTATAAGGCTAAAGTTATTATAAAACAAACCCTCCTGTCCAAAAATACATAAACCAATACGTAGCACAGAAATAATTTTATAGAAAATTTGACCAAACTTTGAAGATCTATTTCTCACCCTAGATTCTCAAAGTTAGCAGACCCTTCTGCTCGTCACTCACACTCTTTACAATCCTCTTATATGTTGTAACTGTTATATATCTTGGATACATATGTTATGTAAAATATATAGTGTTGTTTTAAATATGTATATTTTAATTATATTTTTCTATAAATCCCTTCCAGTGTTCTATTGTTTTAAAACTCAGTACTTATTTTGTGTTCTACCCATACTATATGTTCATCTAGTTCACTGCTTTTAACTCTTACAGTGTATTCCGTCATAAGCATCTATAATATTTTTTAATATTTTATTTTAGTGATGAGCAACTAGGTTGCATCCATTTCCTAATTGACATAGAAAAACCTACAGTGAACTGCCTTGTGTATATGCACTTAGTAACCTGTGTTAGAGTTTCTCCCCGACATAACGGGCTTGGGATTCCTGACTTATACAATGCAGGTATACATTATTTCCCCCAATATTACCAAATTTATTTCCAAAATAGCTACAAGAAAGATCCCTTGTTGTTTTTGAAGTTGCAAATATCTTCTTATTTGTCAATTTTGTCTACTGCTACATATATTAAAACTTTGTCTACTGTCACAGATATTAAAAATTGAGCCCATGTCTGTGTTTAGGTTTTCATTGCCTCTAAAATTTCTTGTGTCTGAAAATTTCTCAATTTTCAAACACAAGAGTCTATTTGTAAATCCTGGTGAGGTGTAACCACAGGCTCACTCTGTTCTTCTTCTCTTACTCACTTTAACACATTGTTTAGCCTATTCAGAGAGCAACTAGACACATGGGTTGGAGGTTCACTTTGCAAATGTTTTAACTTTCTTTTTACTTGCTTGAGGCAGGCAGGCCATACATAATATGTTGCAATATATGTAGCAGTATTTTTATTTACCATTTTCTGCTTTTAAGGGAGTAGCACCTATTGTTAACACAATAATGAACAGCTGTTACTTAATCTCAGTAACATTATTTCTGGAAATTGCTGGAAAAACTATTGTCGCAGGTTATTTGTTCAAATGTCATCACATCTTATTTATAATTTACATACAGTGACAAATTTTAAAAATCTATTTTGGGATAAGGATATAATTCACAGCTTATGAAGTATGGAATATATTTGAAAGATGTTCAGATTAATACCATTTATTATTTTAATGTTAGCAGCACATTTTAATTAGAACTTTGAAAAACTGTTTGCAAAGTGCTGACCTAGAAAGAAAATCCTAAGAACTAATTTACTATGGATTTCTTACAGAACTAAACACTCCTCTCTTCTAGACTTGCTATCAATTTCCTGTCAGATCCAATTCAAAAATCTGTTCCTGATCCTTTAAGACTTGAATGAGGTAGATACCAAGTTCTGTCCTTTACTGTATTCTGCTTTTTATGAAGTGGGTCCTTTAAAAAGCACGCATACAGTAGTAGACATATTTTAAGTGATGAAAGTTGATGAATAATTATTTTATTACTATTCAAATTCAATTTTATAGCTTTGCAGAAGCTTGCATAATTGTGACTTCCTATACTGACCAATATGCAAAGGTTCTGTTGTGCCATAAAAAATCGTATAAACTTTCCCAACATCTTAAATAATTAAATTAAGTACTTTTAGCATAGCACCTTGAAGGTGCTTTTTACATATATCATTCCATTTTATAAATTGTAAATTGTCATTCCTAAAATCACCATAAATCTTCAGGAGTATTCCAAATCGTTTTGACCAAAGTGAAGACTGTGCTCCTGTAAAATCACATTGAATCTATCAGACACTCCACATGCATACATATTTTCTTATCCTACAGAGATTATGTAGAAAGTGGCAGACATAACAGGAGCTAAATTACATGCACTAGATTATATAAAAGTGAGAGTACATAAAATAGTACTGTGACAAGTTAAAATGATTTAATTACATTCATAAAATTAAGAGATTCCATATAATGAACAGTACAAGCTACATAATTGGTGAAGCCAAATGCAAAATGAAAACTTGAAGCCACTTGTTCGAAACTGTTTAGGAATTTCAAGATGCTGACAACCAAGCATTAAATCAAGCATGGTACCCTTCTGACGTGATTTCCTCAGTGACTGGACCGATTGCACGCCTATGAAGCTGGTTCTGATTATAAAAATATAATGCAATAGATTAACAGTAATAAAATATATGAAAACTACTACGTGCCAAGCGCAATGCTGGCCTCTCATATCCTGTATCACCTTTAATTCCCAGGAAACAGAAAATATGAGGACTACCGTTATCCCATTCTAGGGGTGAAGAAACCTAGGCTAGGATTTTGTGAATTCACCTCATGTCTTCAGGAATACAAAATGTTTCTATCCTTCATTTTTTTCCAGAGATGGATAGTTATTTAATTAATGATTGCAAGTTATAAGGGGTGAGAACTTAAAAGGGGGTTAACATAATCAAGAAATTTGAAAGATACATACAGTGCAACTGAAGAAGTATATGTCTCTAGTAAATCTCTCTATTCCCAGTCCCAGGCTTGAGTTCATGGCATCCTTACATGCCTTTTTAAATAATTTTAGATATTTCCACAAGATGGAACATTTTTCTTTTGCTTTCAAACTCTTTGTCAGTGTTTTTGAGTAGAATGTGATTAGGGATAAAATATATAAATGATTTTACTTCTTATTTTATCTCTGAATACAAGCCTTGGATGAGGGTCCAGTTTTTACTTCTTTCGTGACTCTTAATAAAGCATCTGAACTTTAGTAACAAAATGAAAGTGATTGAACAAGAAAGATGGCACTATGTGAAAAAGCATTGCTTCACACAAGTGGTTATCCAAATAGAGTATATATATATATATATATATATACACATAAATATGTATATATATATATATTTATATATATTAATATAACAGATCCTTCAAATACACACACATATGTGTAATGTGAAAAAGCATTGCTTCACACAAGTGGTTATCCAAATAGAGTATATATATATATATATACACATAAATATGTATATATATATATTTATATATATTAATATAACAGATCCTTCAAATACACACACATATGTGTATATATATATATAAATATATATATACATATTTATGTGTAGATATATATATATATATGAATATGTGTGTTTGTGTATTTGAAGGATCTGTTATATTAATACCTTACATATAGTTGTGCATTAAACCTTTTTTATTTAACATTTGAGCATTAGCTTTTCCTTGGGACATTAAAGATATTTCAAATTTTTTTTATTGAAACATAATTGATTATACATATCTGTGTGGTACAGTGTTGAGTACTAATATTTATGTACAATGTGCAATGATCAAATCAGGATAATTAGCATATTCATCATTACAAAACATAATCATTTCTTTGTGTTGATGATATCCTATCTCCTCTGTTCCATTCATTTGATAGCATGCAGTAAATTATTGTTAATTATTGGTGCCTAATTCGATTGTACATTAGAGCTTGTTTTTCTTAACTAGCAGTTTTGTGTCCATTAACCCATTTCTTGGTGTCCCCTCTTCCTCAGTTTCCCAGCTCTGAAAGTTCAAACATATTATTATGATTGTACTTCCTTCTTTCCTTTCTCACCCCAATTAGACCGGCTGTTATCAAAAAGACAAAGAATAAGAGATGCTGGCGAGGACGTTGAGAGCGGGGTACCCTTATACACTGTTGGTCGGGTTATAAATTATCACAGCCATTATGGAAAACGAAATGGAGGTATCTCAAACAACTACAGATAGAACTAACATATGATCCAGCAATTCCACTTCTGGTTGTATACCCATAGGAATGGAAATCATTCCCATGAGTGTCGAAGGTATATCTGCACATCCATGTTTATTGCAGCTCTTTTTACGATAGTCATGATATGGAATCAACCTAAATGTCCACTGATGGATGATTGGATGAGGACAATGTGAACACATATTCACAATGGAATACTAGTCAGCCATAAAAAAGTATGAAATTATGTCATTCATAGCAGCATGGATGAACTTGAAGAAAATTATGTTAAGTTAAATAAACTAGGCACAGGGAGAGAAATACCACATATTCTCACTCATAAATGGGAGCCATTGTAATAATTTATAATATCTCTGCACTATCCCTCTAAAATAATTACATTGTATTTCTACCATTTAACCATTTGCTTACCATTGAGACTTACTTTCAAATTTGTGTTCATATAAGTAATGCTGTGATGAATATAATTTTGGAACATTTCCTTAAGTCAAATTTCAAACAAATTAAATTAACAGTTGAAAATGTCCTTTTTAAAAAATATTGCTAAGTTACTTTCCATAAAGACTGTACTAATTTAGATTTCCTTCTAGAGTGTATGAGAATGCCTTATTCAGTCAGCTTTCAAAATTAAGTCAATTTTAAATCATTACCAATTTGATTTAGTAAAAATGATGTCTTTGTTTTTACTTGTCTTTGATAATGAGTGAATTTGAACTCATAATGTTGTTCAAATGCATATTGTCTCGGTGATTTATTATTGGGACTTTGTTATTATTTTTTAAATGAGCTACAAGTTTTTATTATAAGTTAAAGATATTAATGCTTTTCAAATATGCTATAGATATTTTCCCACAGTTTGTTTTCCTCTTTATAATACCCAGTTATTTATACACATGTGTTCATTTATTTATTGTGAAATCTTCAACTGAAATAATTTGGAAAGAGGTTGAAGGAAACAAACAAACAAAAAAAAAAAAACCCCAACATTTGTAGGTGGATCTGACCCCTGACACCATGTAGTAGACAAACTGATTCAGGAAGGACCATTGGCTGGACTGTATTATTCGAGTTGAAATGAGCATTCACTCTAACCTGAAATGCTCCCTCTCAATTTCCACCCTTTCTGTCTCCTTTCTTTATTTTTTTTAGTAATAACGCCCAATTCATTATCACAAATTGAGTTTATTTTCTACTCATTTGTCTTTGTTGTAGTTTTAAATAGGAATTATGGATTTTCAAATTTATCAAATGCATTTTTGGCATTTCTGAAGATGACCATATGGGTCTTCTACCTTTAACTTGCCAGTGTGGTGAATTATAGCACTATATTTTCAAGAATAAAATTAAACATAAAATAAATTATATGTAATTATAGTTTGTATCTTTTGGCTGGATTTGCTTGTACTTTATCTAAAATATTTATAAAATTAGTGAAATTAGTCTGTTTTTTTCTCACTGTTTATTACAAATCATGCTTTTCTTTTATAAAATAAAAACCTCTCTAAAAGAGGTTGAATAATGTAAAAATTATCAGATTCATAAAATTTTAACAGAGATATCATATAAAATTTAATGAAACTAGAATATTCTGACTTTTTAAATTTTATAGCTTTGTTATCTTTTTACAAGTAATAATCAATTGGTTTTATCATATTCTGTAAATTAAAAATTTTATTTTTAATAGAAAATAATCTATTTTACTTGATTTAAAATTTGTTACCATAAATATGCCCACGTAATATCTTACAGTTCTTAATATATATTTTTCTTTTTTCATTTTTGTGTGCTTTATCTACCTTCCTTATCTAACTAAAATTTTGATCATTTTTATGTAAAAGTTTTTGCTCTGGCCAGGGACCAGACTCCCCTTCCATAATCAGGCACACAGCCAGTGCCTTGGGACCTGAGGCTTGGAGCTGGGGACCAGATCCCCGCCCACAACCAGGCACACCACTAGCACCAAGGAGCATGCCAAAAACATCACCTCCATATGGGCGGCCCACCACAGCCACCACAATAACCACAGCTGCTGCAAAAGCAGCTAGACACCACAACCACCATGCAGATGGTCTGACAGCCACTGGAGAGCATTGACACAAGGAGAGTCACCAGCAGAAACCAAAGAAAAGAAGATTTCTCTTGCTACAAAGCCCATTCCAAAGTGACAGAAGAAGCATCTGCTCTACGATAATATTGGGAGACCTGAACACACCACTCAGCATTGGACAGATCATCTGTGCAACAAATCAGCAGAGTAACCATTGCTCTTTCAGAAGGAGAAAAGAAATCTAGGGTTATCAGAGGGGTATGGGAAGAGATTGGACAAGGGACATAAAGAATAAGTATGATTTGTAACAATATATACACAAGTAATATTCATTTGATCAACATGTCAACATTGAACCCCCCAAATATGTATAATCAATTTTGATTCAGTAAAAATTAAAATAAATAAATAAATGAATAAATAATGAAGAAAAGAAAAGTATTTGCTCTGGGACATGTTTTAGGTATATTTTAATTTTATAATTTATTAATCCCTACATTTATTATTATTACAGTTATTTCATCTTTTCTTAACCTTGTTTTATTATCTTTTTTCTTTATAATTAAATGATTAATTCACACGCTTGTTTTATTTGCACATTAAAATACCTTTAAAGTAATTCTTTTTTTTTTTTTTTTTTTTTTTTTTTTTTTGGCCTCCCGGCTTATTTTGAAAAGACCATCTTTGAGATCTGAAATTCTTTCTAATTCTTGCTCTAGTCTGCTACTCAAGCTCTCTGTTGTATTTTTTTTTTATTTCATTGAGTGAATCTTTCATTTCTAGGACGTCTACACTCTTTTTTAAGGTATTAATCTTTTTGTAAAGTTTCTCCTTCATATTCTGGATATTTTTTCTTGTTTCATTGTGTTCTCTAATTGAGTCTTCTTTTATCTCTTTGAGTTTTCTTAAGATCATTGCTCAGAATTTCTTTTCAGACATTTCAAGGATTCCTTGTTCCATGGGGTCTGAAGTTTGAGCATTACTGTGTTCCTTCAGTGGTGTCATATCTTCTTGTTTGTTTGTAGTTCTAGTATTTTTTTGTTGATGTTTGGTCATCTGGCAGAGGATCTGCTTCTTCTTTTACTCTGAGGTTTGCTATGAGGATAAAGATTTCTTCCTCTGTTTGAAGGCTCTACTGGTGCCTCTTATATCAATGTAGTTAAGTGAAAAGCAGGTGGCCTGTAGAGTAGCCCTGGCTGCTACTGTGGTGGTGAACTGTCCTTGTGGTGAAAGAAGGTGTGGTAGTCATTATATTACACCACCTTGGCTCCTGTTCTGGAATTGGTGGCCATAGACCGAGTCTCTGGTATCATGCTGGTCTCTGCTCACCTTGGTGGCTGCTGCAGCTATGGGTGCTTCCCTCTGGGCACTAAGACTGAGCCCTAATTCTTTTCTAAACATAACTTTGACCATGTCTTACACATTTTTGAAATACAAACGATTAAATATAATTATTTTCTGAGTATTTTATTTTTTTAAGTTTATTTATTTATTAATTATTTTTTTTACATTCCATGAGGTTGAGGAGCAGATGGAGGGGAGGGGAAGATGAGAATGCGGAAGAAAATAGGGTGGGAAAAGGAGAAAGAAAGAGGGATGGGGTTGAGGCCTGTGATACCCCCCTCATTCCTGTAGGGGAGACCACAGATCTTCCAGTGGTGGCTTGATCATACCTGGGCTGTTTCCGGGGACAGGGGATCTTGGCCAAGGCCCTTGGCCCCCCACCACCCTGGCTCAGGACAGCCCTAGGGCACTTCCTGCAGTAGGTACGTGGTCATCACTGGGTCACTGGGCTGGTTGCAGGTGTCAGGGATCATGGCTGGGGCCTCCCCACTCCCTAGCTTGTTAGCCCAGGAGACTTCCAGTCCTTCTAGGTTTTATAGGTTTTCTTTGGTGATATGAGACCTTTACTAGTTAATATCAAACTTTGTCTCCCATCTGTGGGTATTTTGTTTTATCTTCCAGTTTTGTGCTGGATTATTGCTGTTCCTACCACTTAAACTCTACACTGGAACTAATTTGTTGTCCTTTGCTTACTTCTAAATTGGGAGAATTTCCTGTGGTGACCAGAACTTAAGCCCTGTAGTTGAGCTAAATTGTTGCTTTGCTGCTGATTCCCTGGGGAAGGCTTTTTGTGCAGCTCAGATTTTAATGGTTGACTTTATAGGTACTTCCAGGTTGCATGAGATCCAGTACACCTGGGTTGTTTGGAAACTCTGGTCTGGGCCTGAGTCTTTTCAGTGAACTGCACCCCCTGAAGTTCTGTATCCCTGATCAGTGCACACTAAGTGGTCCTGAGCTGATTGGAGAGCAGATCAGTTGTCTATGTTGTGCCCCAGTGTTCTCCCAGTGTGCCTGTTTTCCCCACCACCCAAACTCCAAACACATACCATGGGGTGGGCCATGTGCCAGTCTCTTGCAATGACTCACCAGCCTGAGTGGCTCCTTTTATCAATTGCTGTGACTCCTCACTACTATGAGGGTCCACAGGAACCCTATTACAGGTCTTGCTGGCCTGGGGGCCACCAAGGCCCTCTTCTCCCCTGCTTTCACCAAGCAATTTCACCTGAATGGCACGTCTGTGGCTTTGTCAGCTCCTGCTCTGTGTGCTCAGCAGCTCCAGCCTTGAAGCAGCCAGGGCTCAAAATGGCCATAGTGGTTCTTTCTTTCTCTCATTATGGCTTCTTCTGCCTTCATGAACTCATAGGTCTCTCTTCCTATTCTCCTGATCTCTAGCAGCCCCAGCTTGGCTGTTGTTGCTTTTTAATAGTCGTAAATTGGTTGATTTGTGGGAGAGAGTGACACTGGGACTGTCTATTCCACCTTCTTGACTGGAAGGCCCTGAATATTTTCAATTAAAATTTTATTTATTTTTTTAACTTTCTTTTAAAATTAGAATTTTATTTTGTTTATTGTGAATAGTCATCACTAATTTGATTTTCATTAGTATTTATTTACTGTTTTCTGGTTCATTAAAGTAATCCTGGCTACTATAATAAATAAATGTCTAAATTTCATGATACATCCCAATAAAAGTTTTCTTCCTCACTTACTAGTCCATTGTGGATTTTATAATTAATGGTTGACTTTTCTTCACTTGGTGATTCAGAGACATGCTTATTCCTTGTTTTTTTTTTTCTTGTTTTTTTTTTATTAAAGGTTGAAGCATCAGAATCATTCTCTTCTATCTTTTAGTTTTTATATGACTCTAATATATTTCTTATGTAATTTCCATTCTTATGCCAGTTTAATTTTAATCTGTTTCTGTGTCCCTTAATGAGCATTTTTTTCTTATAAAGTATCCTTTTTTGAAATTGTATTGTAATGAAATGCTACCACCAAATCCTGTAGCAAAATTATACACTCACCAATCCCCCACAAGGCTTGGTCTTATGCAAACCTACTAAACTTCAGCCCGTAACAAATTAAATCTTCCTGTGTAAATTGGATATGTCCTGCTATTCTAGAACCATTGTTCTAGAAGGACCTCAAGGTTCTATTACACCTGTCTTCCCAACCTTTAGGAGAAAATTTAACATGGGCCAATTTAAGACCAACAAGTCTATCGGGTTCAACACAATACTTTGGGTTGAAGATGTTTGTGTGAAGAACAGAGAGGCTAAAGCTTCTTCCATCCTCATGTTGTGAACTCTCTGAATTATCTCTCTTTTTCATTGTTGTTTTAGTGTCTTGCTTTGGATAATCATCACTCTTTGAAATCTACTCTTTGATTTTTCCCTTGGATAGTCATTCTTTTAGAATCTGACTTGGCTTGTGCTTTAAGAGGCTGTTAAAGCTGTCTGTTATTTTGGAGGAAATCTTATTCCTAGGCCAAGGAGTAACTAGAATGAGTTCAAGAACAAAGTCATTAATGGTGTGGTTTATCTATATATACTGTTTGTCTAACCTTGTCATCTATATTAGTCAGGGTACTCCAGAGTAACAGAACCAACTATATATGCGTATATACATATATATGAGAGAAAGAGATTTTAAGGAATTTGCTAATGTGATTGTGGAGGCTTGGTGATTTGGAAATCTGATAGAGTAAGCAGGCAGACTGGAGACTCAAGGCAGCATTGTAGTTCGAGTGCAAAGGCAGTCTAATGGCAGAATTCCATCTTGCTCAGAAGAGGTCATTCTTTGTTCTATTAAGGGCTTCAGCTGATTGGATGAGACCCATGCACATTATGGGGGGTAATTTGCTTTAATGTGCACTGATTTAAATGTTAATCTAATCCAAAAAACACCTTCACATAATACAACACCCAGAATAATGTTAGACTAAATACTTGGGCACCAGGACACAGCCAAGTTTACGTAGAATTAACTGTTATATCATTATATCACAGACTCTGGAAGGAAAACCTATGTATGCTCCTCTTCATGGCTATTCTCATAACATGCAAAACACAAATAAGATTGTGTCTAATGATGTCTAAATTATTCTTTTCCTGCCATACAGCTTTTTCAAAAGTGTGTCTGTCTTCATCTAGAACAAGTCTATCCTCCTATATATTTTGGTTACAGTCTTTATAGACCTCTTATAAGGCTGAACTTCCCTCATCCTCTTTACTTGTTTCATGTTACTTTTCCTCAAGATAACACTAGTGAAATTTTATTTGGTGTCTTCGCTCTCTATGTGGATGTACCATAAAGTCACTTCTCAGTATTTAGCATTAAGGATTAGTTGCACATTTAAATTGTCAGTCTAGTGATTCAAGAGGTTCAACAGAGGGAACAAGGATCCTGGCATAACAAGATACATTTATTTTAGTATTATTGTGGAAGAGGTGCTGTGAAATAAACTTTCTTTTTAAATATATTTTTCTGTTTAGCCTAGGCTCCTCTATAGAAGCAGACTTCTTCCTGGTGCCACTTCCTCCTATGTAACAGAAGTCATGGCAACCTCAGGGAAAGGACCTGATGATTTTCTCTTCATGTGGTCGATATAGATTCTGCAAATTCTATAGAAACTGTTCCAAATGCAGTTTTTCTTACTGAGAAATGAATTCCAAATGGAGAACCTATTTGTCCCATGACTGTCCCAATTTTAGTTGCTTATGTCACAAAATTGGGAAAAGGAGCTGGTAGGATTCTGCTACACTTTGCCTTGAAAACTCCTTACAGGTTTCCACTTAAAAATTATAAAATAATACATCTACTAAGGATATAAGTGATTTTTATTTCTTGTTTTTAAAAAATATCATCTTATTTTTAGGTTCTTGTTCAGCACAGCACAGTTCTCCTTTGGATTTTTTTTTTTCTTATTCCCCTGAGACTTATGTCTATTTCTGATTCTGTTCTCCAAGCCCTCTGTGAGAATAGGAAGGTAATGGACTCATTTGATTTTTGTTTTAGCAATGCCTGTCTTTTCAGTCAGTAAATTGCTCTGGCCATCTCTAAGAAACTGCACTCTCTCTGTCACTGACCTCTTGTTCCTTCCATGTTTGAAAAATGTCTTCTTATTTGTCCTAACATCTTCTGCAATCTTCTCTTTGTTTGCCACCTTTCTTTTTCTTATTATGTTTTCCTTTTACATTTTGAACTTCAAAATTATTTATATATTCATAGATTTTGCGTGATCTTTCCTTTCCTTGATACTCCTTTTTGCATTTGGTGTTGGTAGCGTGAAAATTACCTCAGTGCCTTTTCATCCTGACACAGTGCATTTACTGTGGTGATTCAATAGAAATGTAAAAAGCTTAATTACTTTTAGCTCTCCCTTATTTCTATCTTAACTTTCAAACTGAAGTAGTAAAAACAGTATTCACTTAATCAGTCATTAAACTAATTTATATTAAATACCTACTATGCTTTAATGCTTGTGATTTGTCTTAAGATCAATTTAAGAAAAAGTATGTACTTTCCTGGTTCTTAATACTATGGATTTGAATTTTTTTCCTTCATTTTTAGTGTTCTGGTGTGCATATAGTGCTTATGAATATGTAAAAATTTAAGCGCCTACAGGTCAAAGGTCTCTATGTGGGACTTTACTCCCTTTAATAAACATTGTTGTCAAAAATAATAAATGGCACAGTTTCTTAAAATACTCATACTTTCTCAATGCTATCTATTTACATACAGGATGTTTCTTCAATAAGATAGGTTCTGTAATAACTATCTACATGACCATGCATGAGTCCCTTTGTACAGTGCATGAAAGCTGCTTTAGTTGAGGTAGGGTCTGGGAGGACCAGATTCTCTACTACCTTCAGATTTCTGCAGATAAGCTTAAATAACCCTGGGATATATGAACTCAGAAGTTTACAATGCTTAAGGATATTTATGTAGTATGATCTTTTAGAAAATCAAGACCGAATAAACAAACTATGACTTTAAAGATAAGCAAGGATGTCATCAGTTTTACTTAAACAAAACAAAACATAGAACAAGCAAACAAACAAAAACCTGGATATTTATTGGTCACTTACCATGAGCTAGGTATTATTATAAGAAATTTACATGAATTAGGTTGGCCAGTTAGCACGGTGGTGCTGACACCAAGGTCCAGGTTTGGATACCTGTACCAGCCAGTTGCAAAAAAATAAAAAAAAGAAAGAAATTTACATTGACATGAATTCATTTGTATACTGTTTTTTAAAAAATACCTGCAACATATGTATATTACTGACCCCATTTTAGAGAAGAAAAAAAAGAGAGTTTAGGTAACTTGTCCAAGTTCACATAAGGAATAAATGGCAGTGATGGATTTGAACCAAGACTGTCCTACTCCAGAGTTCATGCTCCTGTCTATCTATCTATCTAATCTATATCTTTCTGTATATCATTGATTATCTATCAATCAGTTGCCTATTTATAAACAAATCAAAATACACACATTATGTAGTCTGAAGACTGGGGGTTAGTATAAAAACGCATGGCAATAATTAAGAGTGCTGCAAATAGCAGCCTGGCCACAGAGCTTTACCTACATTTTATTTTATTACTTTTTAATGGTTGCTCCAGGAATGAAAATATGCAACCTTAGCTTATATTTCAGTCTATTTTAATTTAATATTATACCAATACTTATTCAGTCTTTGTACATCACACCACAAATGTGAAAATCTTCTAAATACATTATAACACCTTACGATAATATTAGCTTTTTTCTGTAAACAGACATTTGCCTTTTAAGAAAATTATGAAAGGGACAAAAATAGTCTTAATACTTATCCATATTTCCATTTTTTTTCCTTGTCTCTTTCTTAGCTAGTCCAGTTGCCATCTGGTGTCATTTTCCTTAGAGAGAGGACTTTATTATCTCTAGTAGTACAGGTTTCTGGCAATAAAATTTCTTTGTTTTGTTTCTGTAAAAATGCCTATTTTACTTTCTTTCTGATATATATTTGCACAGCATATAGATTTCTGAGTGGACTTTTTTCAGTGTTTTAATGCCATATTTTATTATCGTCTGGTTTCTATTTCTGACAAGAAGTTGGCTGTAATTTTTACCATCGTTCTTTTGTATATATTGTGTTATATTGTCTGGAAACATTCAATGGTTTTTCTTTACTTTTTATTTTCAGTATTCTTACTCTGATGTGCCTTAGTACAGTTTGCTTTATACTTATCCTGATTTAATTTCACTGAGAAACGTGGTAGTTTCTCACCAATTTTTTGAAAATTTTCCAAACATGGCATCATTATGGATTTTTCTGCCACATTATCTCTCTGTACTCTTTTGGTGCTTCCTAAAATACACATGTGTTAGACTCCTTGTCCCTGAGTCCTTTTCTTTGGTTTTTAGTTCTTTTTCTCTCCATTCTTCAGATTGGGTAATTTCTGTGGATTTGTCTTCAAGATTGCTAAACCCTTGTTCTGTCATCTGCAATCTGCTATTAAGCCTATTCAGTGCGTATTTCATCTTAGATACTATAATTTTAAGCCCTACAGTTTCTATTTTCTTCCTTTTTATAGACTACTTTCTTTTCTGATATTCTCTGTATATTCAATCATTTAGACCACATTTTATTTTGCATCGCTAAACAAACTTGTAATAGCTAGTTATCTGCTATGTCCGACAACTACCTAATCTGTCTCCAGGCTTTTTCTACTGACTGTGATTTTTGTTTTCTAGATACTTGATAACATGCTCCTGATATTTCAGTGTCTAGTAATTTTTTTATTGTATGCTTTATGGGGTATGTATAATAATTTTGTTGTTTTTGAAAGAGATTTAATATTATTTTATTAAATAAAGCATTATAATTCAACACTTTAACTTGGATTGATGATTTATTATTAGCCACAACACAAATATATTACTTTGCAATCGAAACTGCATTATTTAAACATTTGTTATTATTTTTTAAATAACTGATATTTGTTACAAAATTTTTAAAGTCACCAGGGGAAAAACATGAATATCTGAAATTGTCTGCTTAAAAAGTCGTGTTTTTACAAACTTATATGTTGAATAAGAAGTTTTATGAAAAATAATAGTGTAATAATGGGAAAATTTAAAAGTCAGCATTACGTACATCGAGTTGTCATTATTTATTTATTTATTTGTTTGTTTATTTTGGGACCAAACTAGTTATATTCACCTGTTCGACTTTAAGATATCTACTTCTCTGTGTTTGTACAAATAGTCAAATACTTTCTGGTTGACCCTAATTCCCATAGGAGGTGCTAATTTTTGCAAAGCTACTTTTTCAAAAATAGGTTCTTCTTTCGAATCAAAGCAGTCTTAATAATAAAATGTATTCTTATAATGTTCTTCAAGAAAATAATGCAAAATATTTGATAAGTAGAGCAGTAATGCAGTCTTCACATCAACTTTTTCTATTTATTTTTAAAAGGTTTTTAGATATTGGTTCTCCTATATTGCTTATGAAGAATGCAGGGTAATTTGCTTTCTAGTTACACATGAGTAACTGCCAGACTTAACCACTGTGCTAGTTACTAACGTGATCTAGCTTGCTCCTGTTGAGCATGAACAAGGCAGCCCCAGCTAATTGGACTATTAAAAATAAGGAACAGGCAGCACAAAGAGATTCTCCACATTCAACTCAACTCAGCATAAAATATTGTTAATTCAACATTAAAATGAAATATCTTAAATAAATACTAGGCTTTGTATTGATCCTTGGTGGATCTAAGGTTAACTTTTTTTTTTTTTTTTATCTTGCCAAAAAAAAAATTAGGTTAGATGAAACAACATAAATGTTAAGTTTTGTTTGCTTTTTCTACCAGTAAAATTTCCACCTTTCTCTGACATCCTGGCCAGCTTTGTAACTGTGGTACAGAAAACGTAAAAATCTAAAACAGATCCTAGCCACTGGTGGAAGTCAGCTGAGTTGTATTTTCATGAGGATAGCATAAAATTTGACTGAAGTCTTCAGTATTATGCTGATGCTTCTATTTAAATTGAATTTTTTAGTGAGCCACTTACTCCAGTTTGTGTATAAATACTTTTTATCACTTCATAAATTTAAAATAATGTTCATATAAATGTATATGTACAAAATTCCTCTATATTATTTGTATGCTCAAGGGTACTTCAAAAAGTTCTTGGAAAAAATAGAATTAAAAGATAATATAAATCTTTCTATGAACTTTTTGAAGTATTTTTATATAATTTTCTAATTTTGTCACTTCAAGAAAAACATTTTTTCTTTAGCTAACATTAAGAAATATCCCTAACCCGTTTTTTTTTTTCTTTCTATTTTTATGTAATATTAATTGTATTCTTCCACACACCTCTACTATCCTTCCAGCTGAAACATTCACCCTTGGTGCCTCAGGTCTGTTAACCAGGTTTTGAATCTTGTTCATTTATAGCAAGCAGTTGGAGTGATTCTGCATACCTCTATTCCTGGCAATGTGTACATGATGTCCTCATAAGCAATTCCTTTGACATTCAATAGACAGTGCTTTTGGTTTCTTGAGGTAATTTAATTTAAAGTGATCATAGTCTGAATCACATTTGGCACTGTGTATTCTTACAATTATACAATTGGACTCCTCTATTCCATGATAAAAAGATCTTAGCACATTGGATAATGTAGCTTTGCAGAGGGTTTCAAAGGCAATGCAAAAGATTAACTGAGGACAGGGAAGAAAAAAGACTCGTCATTTTCTTGGAAGTTTGACTTTGCTATTTTTGTACTTTACTAAATATGATTGAATTGTTGAAAGGCTAGCAATTACAATCAGTATGTGAGTTCATATAATTTTGCTTTGTGCACTACCTCATAATCCATATTTGTCTGATATGTATCACACTTTATGGCTTTCTTTAGCCTATGCAACCATTTTCATGGTATTGTTGTTACTGTCAGTGGTGAAGACAATTTTTCTGATTCACTATCAAAGACCAAGGCAGAGAAACATTATTGCAGGAAATATGCAGTTACCAATATTTTTTATGGAACCATAGAAAGGATAAAATATACTAAACAAAATATACTAAACCATTGATTACCAGAGCAGTTTGTACATATCATGAATTTTGCACAACTGTAGAAATTAATACAATTGAATATGACTTTTCAAAGTCTCAAGTTATACATGTAATAAGCCTGAAGAATGTATGTGTTAACCTGAACAAAAAAAGTAGCGGATTCAATCTAAAAATATTTTGTAAATATAGATCCGAAATTTGATGCTAAAATTTCTGCTTAAGCATTACATTATGCAATGATAACCAAAGAAGTTTGGAACCAAATTTGTTGGTCATAGGCATTTTAGAAAAGTCATAGAGACTGATACTAAATGGCCAGGCTAATAGTCTGTAATGTGGAGTCTTCATGCTTAACTTCATGAATGTCACTTATTGTTCTTATTGTTATGGATTCATCTTGTTAAGCTATGCTCTAACTCAAGTTAAAATAGAAAATATCTAAAGGCAGAATTAGAGAAACACATCACTCCCCTCTATATATGTTAGCTCGGCTTCTGATATAATATCAGAGCAGTCTTAAAGTGAGGCAATGTGTGATTTCTTGTACTTAACTAAACATTTTTAATGACAAGAAGAGATCAACAGCAACTAAGATCTAAAGCTTTGCTATGCATAGCATGGTGGATGGATCCACAGCAGGGATCGATTTAGAAATGCACAATCTCATGTCTCACCACTGACCCACTAAATCACAATTTGCATTTTAACAAGATCTCCAGGTTATTTTCATGCATAATGGAGTTTAAGAAGCACTTCTCTAAAATACCCTTAGTTTGTCAACACTGAAGTACCATTTATGATGAACTAACAATGATGGTTTCTACAGGTGACAAGAAAGTAGAAAGAGCCAAAGTACACAAATATTGTGTGAGGTGCTGAAATATGCCTGCAGAACATGAGTAGATGGGATGAACTGTTACGGCTTCATAATCCACAGTTCTAAGTCCTATGGTATGAGCATGGATTCCTTGGGGAAGTATAGCAGATGACATATTTCAACTACAGTATTTATTTCATTACAGGAACCTAGTAATACTTGTTTTTTGCTCATGCCATATAACATTTTTTCTTACATTGTTCTATAATAGTTGTATTTCTAATTATTAAAACTAGTACAAAATCCTTTATGTAAAAGATAAGCCTAACTCTTAAATAAATGTTAAATAAAGAGTCCATCATCATTTCTTAAGTTTATCTAAAACACTTTAAAAATATTTATATTGACCTTTATTTCAAATGGTTGAACTCATTATTCTATTGTGAATAAGTGTTCTTGTGCTTAAGGTAATTTTTTTTTTTAGTGTGGACATTCTTTTATCATCATATTTGTAAATATAGATTTACAAATTTCCTTTCAGTCATTATTGAATTTCTAATTATGTTTTTGCTCACACATTCTATCTAACATAGGTTCTTAAGAAATTCCCTTTGGGGATTCACACCATTATGTCTTATTTTGAGAGCAAATGTGTATTCTGGAGGTACTAACCCATGTTACCGTCACCAGTCACATTCAAATTTTTCTAGGTTTTAGCGATGCCTTAAGAACAGTACTAATAATAATTTTTTTAAAAAAAATCTATTCCCTTCAGGAGTTGGGTAGGACTGAAATTCACACTTTATAAAATGATTTACAATTCTTGGAAACAAAGTGTATTACAAATAAGAAATATGGTAATGGAATTTCTCAGACTTATACTTCTAAATTTCTGGCATTTTCTTGAGGGAAAAGGGGGAGGTGAAATTCTTCATTTTATTTTGAGTTGTACTATTTCTTGTAGTATTTTATGATAAATCTGGATATTTTCTAGCAAAGAGCTATCTTTGAGCTACTGCAAGTTGATTCTGCAGGATATCAAAGAAATTAATATGAGAAAGAGTTCATTCTATTTCTCAAAGTGCCTGGTGGAACTAGAAAGTAGCTGAGACTACTGTGATAATCTGAGTCAATTATATTGAATTCATATAGGGTGATTATGTAGTTCTCAACCCCTCCCTCTAACAGCTGTTCTTAATCAGTCCTGATTCCTTAGTTCAACTAATGCCCCCTACAATGCTGACTCTGTCTTGCTCAAGCATGATTCCTTAATAATTGCTCACTCATTTGGATCCAACTCCCCTATCACTTGCCTTTCTACTTTTCGCTTCCTCAGTTATTTCTGACTTATCTACATTAAATATTAACGATTTCTTGTTTTCCTTTGCCAGAACTTTACAGAAAATGTGAAACCCAGAATGCCTACAGATACTTAAAAATAACATTATGGAGGTCCAGAGAAGTCTAAGAGCTTTACCTGTATTTGTTAGCTTTGGCTAATTGCTAGTCCTAAAAAAATTTAAAAGTTAGACATCTATATTCTCATTTTATAATTGTTTCTGAAACTATGTATGTTGTCTGTGATACTGTCTCTTTGCCCATCTGTCTTGTGGGTCATTTAGGATTGACAGTAATGTATTTACTAAATGGAAATAAAATAATTTATTTGTGTCCCTCACACCTTGACTTCTCCTAGTGTCTATTTTCAGATAATCATTGAAAAATAGTACCAACTCTGGACCTTTTGAGAACACATTCTTATGTTTGCATAACACATTAACTAAACTAAACCAGACAATGTTTGATGACTTTATGGAAGGCAATTCCTTTACCAATCATTCAATATCAAATGGCTGCATTGTGGAGTATATATGAGTTATGTTATAATTAAAATATAAACTGGAAATAATTTAGTGTTTCTTTGGGAGGATGAAATGTGTCAACATAAACCATTAGTGAATAGCTGAATCCTCATTATATCCTAATAGCTGGTCATAGTTATAGTAGCTTACTATTTGCCATACATGAAGCTAAGTGTTTTGAAAACATTAGTTCAGATTTTAATATACTTTCAGCATAAAAACCTACGAGGTAAGTCTGATTCCCACTTTGCAAAGAGAAATCTCCATCATCACATTTGTGAGTTGAATTTCCCTGGAATTAATTAATCAGGATTTTTACTTTGGGAACCAAAAAAGTCTTTCGTCAGTTCAGTTGCTTGCTGTCCTACCCTCCCAGCTGTTTTAGAATCACATAGGTAGAGTGGCCATACACAGTATGTTAACCGTAACCTTTCTTTATCCATTACTATATCTCCCGGCTTCCTTATTCTTGTAGTGGTCCAATCTCTTTCACACAAATATTGTCACATTTTTCAAAATTATCCCTTTCTTCTTGCCATCTGCAAAACCCAATATTTTAGTAATTTTTTTAAAGAAGGTATCATGAAAGCAAAGTATGCAATTAATGATTTTATTCTAATATATTAATAATTCATTTAAGTAGATATATTTCTCTTACCAAGAGTAACATCATTTAGAGAGAGATGAAAAAGGTATATTTATTTTAAGGCCTTTCTTATAATGGAATTTCCAATGATGAGAAATTGCCTCTAGATGGGAGCAATTTTCTTCCATTCTTATGCCAGGTATCTGGAGGAATGGTATGCTGTAGCTGGTTTGCACCAACTTTTGAGAACTGATAGTTAATGGTGAAGAACATCGCTCCTATATATTTTGCATTCTAGTACACGGTAACAACAACTACCACCAAAACCCCAAAACAAAATATCAAAAAACAAGATACCCATGTAAAATGTATTTTAGAGAAATGGCCATTGAGATCCTCACTGAGAAGGTGACATTTGAGTAGAGACTTAAGGGAAAGAAGAGAGTGAACATTGTGTATATGTGGGCCAGAGTATACCCAGCAGAGAAAAGGGTGAGTGCAAAGGTCCCATGGCAACAGTGCAAATTGTGTATCTGAGGAAAAGTGAGGGTTGTGTGTCTAGAATCAAGTGGGCCACAGGTAAGTTTATAGTAAGAGCAGAGAAGTAAGAAAGGGCCAGTTCATGGAGGATCTGTAGTTATAGTAAGGACTGTGGCTTTTAACCTAGGTGACGTGAGAAGCCTTTCAAGCATTTTCAGCAAGGTAGTGACATATAAATTCACTTTTTGAATGGGATCTATCTGGCTGCTATGATGAGAATAGATGAGGAGGAAAAGAGAAAATACAGGGAAACCTATCAGAAAGCTATGACAATAACTAGGTGGCTTGGACTACAGTGGTTGCAGCAGAGATGGTAAAAACCAAGTGATATTCTTCGAGAATAGAGAGCTAAAAGACCTGGGCTAAGGGAGAAAATAATCTAGGATGTCTTTATGGTATTTATCTGAACAACTAGATATGTGAGCATTTGCAGGAAATAAAGATATGGAAGGGAATCACAGATTTTAATTTTGGATACAGTTATATTTGACATACCTGTTGCACTTCTAAATGGCAATGTTGCATAAACAGTTGGATATACAGTAGTCTGAAGTTCAAAGGAGAGTTGTAGGCTAGATTTATAAATTGGAGTGTCATCAGCAAATAGATGATATTTAAAACCATGATGTGGGATGGGATCACTTGAGGAATAAATATTGATAGAAAAAAAGTCTATTTAATAAGACAGACTTTATCTACACTAATTTAGTAAAATCACTATCAACATATACTTTTCCTTCCCCCACCTCTATGCATACATTGCATGTAAAGAAAACACTTACTCCACTGCATATTCTTTGTAAAGATCTGGAGAACTCTTATTAATGATTTAAGATTCAGTTAAGATATTACGTTCTCTGTAAATCCAGAGACTGGGTGAGTTGTCACTTTCAGAGAGAATCTTAGTATCATATCATTATCGTCCTTTCTATTGCCTTCCTCGCTCATTAGATCACAAACTTCCTAAAGGCGAGGATCACATTTTTTCAATGCACAACACGATGCTTGAAAAATTGAAGACAGTTAATGTATTAATGAATAAAATAAATGAAATAATAATGGAAAGTGAGAGATGAAAAAAATAGAATATGCAGTGTAAGTGGTAGAAAGAGGTGTGGGGAAGGGAGATAAAATTATACTTTATCTAGTATGTAAGGTTGGTTCTAAAAAGCTGCTTGCAATT
>NW_007727661.1:359007-359867 GCF_000696425.1 Galeopterus variegatus
GGGAGATAAAATTATACTTTATCTAGTATGTAAGGTTGGTTCTAAAAAGCTGCTTGCAATTTTTACAAATATGGAATACATACTATATAACTTAGCAGAACATGATTCAATTTCCTCTTCTGTGAAATGAGAGTGTCAATCTAAGTCCCTTCCAGCTTTAAAATGCAAAGGCTTTATGACTCTCAGATTCTCAAGTGAAACACGATCTGTGATTTGTGTCCGTCTCTTGTGCCCCGTGTTCGGTCATGCTTGGTGCACTAAAACCCTTATGCTGACTGAGGATGCCTTCAGTGTCCCAGCTTAGTCTCACTTCCTCTCAAGTCCTGACTTGGTAGACATTAACACCCCTATTACTTCATTTTTTATTACAACTCACAAAAAATTCATATCTGCTGTCTTTGCAATATTTGCATTTGCTGTATATAGCCTTTTCTTTTACGTATGGACAGAAAAAAAGGCCTTCTGGTTTTTCTTGTTGTTGTTGCTGTTGTTTGTTTTTAATATTTGACAGGACAGGGAATTATTAGTAAATGTCATAATTTAAATAATTGCTGCAAAAGTCATTGGTTGGAAATACGTGACAGTATTTTGCAGTGATTATAATTTGTTCTCTCATGGTTCTTTATGGCAGTTTGCTATTCATTCATTCTACTCCACTTTGACCATGTATCATTAAATAATTATTAATAAAGACCTGTCCTTATCCTCTTGCCATCTTTTCTGTATCATTCAAAGGTTGCTCCTGAAATATAAACAATTACATGTGCATGCTACGGATTTCATTAGAAGCTGATTCCATTTAGTTCTGCCTTCATATTGGTAGTAGAAGAAACCAGGCACTTTTACACCAACTTTAAAAG
>NW_007727661.1:361399-362408 GCF_000696425.1 Galeopterus variegatus
GCAGGTGCTTACCGAGTTTCTATAATGTGAACAATTCTGTTTAGTTCTATAGAACAGTACCTTTCAAATTTTTAAATGAAGATTCATGGTTAAGAATTTATTTTATATTTTGAACCAGCATTTATGCCCTCATTTAACAGAAACAAGTTTCAGAGACCAAAACTAATGTTCATATTTGTGAAGCACTGTGATGCAGACTTTGCTTTCTACTCTATTTAATTCTATTCATTTTATTTTGTTAGTTTATTCTATTTCATTACAAAATATTGACTGAGACCCCTGATCAGCAGATTGGAAAAGACTGATATAGAGAAACTAAGGACACAATCTTGAAGGAGATTGTCACTAGATCAGGAGAGAAGAGTTATATAAATCAGTATATAATCAATATAAGAGTCAGTGAAATTGTCATCAAAGAGATGAGACTTGAGCCAGACTCTGAAAGAACAAGAAGAATGTGGCAAAGTGAAGGCGCAAATAAAAAAGGCCATACCACAGGAATGAACATAGGCGCATTCTCCCAATAGTGAAGAGAAACTCCTGATTGAAGCGAAAATGTGCTTTTGGGACAAGGAAATTATAAAGGCAGAGAAACAGTTTGTAATTAGATGCATAATAACTCCAAAAAAGAGAGAAGTTTACATCTAATACAGGAGAGACTAGAAATCAATTTAAGTATTTTGATCATTAGTAATGTGTTGATGAAATGATATTTAAAAAAGAGTATAATGTGATGAAAATATACAGAATGGATTATGAAGGAATGATTACAGAGAAGAGATCCATAATTCTGACGTCACGAGAATGAAATCTAGACTAGGCAGTAGCATCAAGGCAATATATTAAATAAAGTCATGGGAATGGTTTATGAATTCCCTACTTATGGAGGTGACATATATTACGTATTTTTTACCAGATTGTTTCCTTAAATTTTTTACATCTTAAAAATGTTATGACATTGAGTAAAATTTAATAGATATTATTCACTTGCATGTTACATGGAAAAAAA
>NW_007727661.1:363452-364966 GCF_000696425.1 Galeopterus variegatus
TGTTATGACATTGAGTAAAATTTAATAGATATTATTCACTTGCATGTTACATGGAAAAAAAATCAGGGACAACATATGTGGTCAAAGACCTGGCCCATGAAAGCATCATGCTCTGGAGACATGAGGACATCATAAAGAAGGAAGCCAAGACTGATACCCTGGGCTGTGAAAGTCAGAAGAACTCTCTGACTCCCTTAGACCATGAGATTGGATGGATGCTAAACCAATTATTCTTAAATCTCTGAGTGACAAGGTGGTCTGGGTGAAGTGTGGGTTACCCCAGGATTGCTGAATTTTAATAAAAGTTATAACAGAGCAAAGCAGAATCAGAATCTCTAGGCATTATTGTTCAAAGAGCAAATGATCAGATGGCCACCTCAGATCTACTTGATCAAGCAATTTAGGATCCGTGAGGAATCTGCATTTATAGTAAATACCACCCCTCCACCCCTAGGTGAAGTCTAAAATGAATAAAGTTTGAGAATCATTGATTGAATCTCTTTTATTTTACAAGAGTTGAACTAAAGCTAGGGAGAGTAAGTGATAATCATGGTCATACCGTCACAGATTAGATCAAATTAGAATCTAAATTTTGTTGATGTTGTTAAAAGAGCACAGTTATATTTTGACACATCTGAGTCTGGTGTTTGGTTTTGTTTTTTACTAGTTATGTGACCCAGGTCAAACATATTAAGCTGTCTAAGCCATTGCCTTCTTTTCTGAAAATGGAGATAATTATGCCTACCTTAAAAATGTTATTTAGATTGTTTGTAGGGTCCAAGATAACTTTTGTTAACCAAAAGTGCCTGGCATAAAAAGCTTGTATGAACTGTAGCTATTGTCACTGCTCCTGCTATACTGGGGTTAGTAGAGCAAGTGTTCAAGTACATTGGCTCTAGAACTAGGTAAATTATGCTCAGATCCCAGCTCTGCCATCACTGCCTCTACACTTTGAGGGACAGGCTGTAAACTCACTGTGCCATGATCCCTTCATGGGTAAAATGGGGAAAAAATATAACACCTTAAAGAATTGTTGTGAAGGTTAAATGAATTAATACAAGTAATGCACTTTGAAAAAGGCATAGCATATTATAGTCCTCAATATGCTCTTGTTATGCTGTTATATAGAAAGAAAAAGAGGAATAGCCTTGGGGAGGTCATTGCTCAGAGAGAGGCTGATATATAGTCAGACAATTTCAGTTACGGAAGAACGAGCGTGAAATGTGGAGCATTCAAAAGAGGTCAATGCAACATTAAGAGTCAAGAATGCCTGGATACCTGTTTCTCCTGTACATAGGGTTGTCTTCTTGGATATTTCAAATTTAGGTGAGGCCGAAAATTGGGTAGACTGCATATTCCCCCGGGTGTCCTTGTTCTGCTATTTGTTTTTCTCAACTGTCTTTCTTCACACAACTTTCTTGTTTCTTTACTCTGGGTAACTTTGTATTTTTCTTGGATTACCAGAAATCTAGTGAAAGAACAATGCTCTTGTTAACATTTGAACATTTTTTTTT
>NW_007727661.1:365245-365741 GCF_000696425.1 Galeopterus variegatus
TTTTTTTTTAGGATTATGGATGTTTAATTGTATTGAAATCAAAATAAGTTATTATTCAGAAAGAGGAAAAATTATTTTGATAAGCTTGAATTAAAATTCTTGTTGATTAAAATACTCAGGTTGTAGCAACTGATGAATTTCCTCATGTAACCTAATAAATAACATAGTTGACTACTTTTATTTTAAAACATATCTTCAGTGTGATTAACATTATGTTAAAAGAGTGAATCATATTTATATATGCATAGAAAAGCAGGCAATCACTAAGTCCTGATGACTGTACTTTCAAAGATGGTCTCAGACCTCTAACTCCACTGCCACCACAGGATTATAAGAAGTTCTTCCCTAAAGCACTATTGCAAGAACCCTCTACGTAGTATCTAAAAGCGTTTCCTGTGCACAAACACAGTGATCTTTTTTTTTTTCAGTATTTTTTTTTTATTTTATCAATATACAATGTAGTTAGTTATCGTGTCCCATCACCAAAGCCTCCCTC
>NW_007727661.1:366575-369304 GCF_000696425.1 Galeopterus variegatus
CAAGTCTTCTTACTGGCTTTAACCACCACTGGAAATCTCTTTCTTGCTCTTCATCTGCCACCGACACACATTGACCTCTTACTTCTCATCCAAATCTTAGGTTTTAAATCTCATTTCCACATGATGTCACCTATGATTCCAAAGAATATTTTAGTCCTCACTGTTTTATATTATCCTAGCACCCTATAGTTTGTTTTTTGCTGTATAGTCCCTATTAAAATTGAGGCCAAATAATAAATTATTTTCAATTTGTGGTCCACATTGTGCTTAAGTTCCATGATGCCAGGGACCATGCAAGAATTGTCAATATTACATATCCAGTCTTGGAAAGAGGCAAAACATAGGGTAGAAACTCTGCATGTATGTCTTACATGAATAAATGCACCCATGAATAACATCCAAGATTGAAATTTAAAAATGGAAAACATACTACCTCTGCTGGTAGACAATACCTATAATGATTAGGCAGACTTTAATTCTAATAAATATTTAGAGTTGTTAACACAAATGTGCATAAGATAACAATGGAATAATTCTCTATTAGTTTTTTTTTTTTCTTATTTTATGACCATGGATGCTTTTGCCTTATTGTGGTACCTGGGACTTAGAGGGGCATATTTACCAATTAATATTATATTTGAATTAATAAAGACTTTGGGAACAATTTCAAATATTGACCATTAGTACCAAATAAAGTAAAGTGAATACAAGGTTTTCTTTTAGTTTTCAGTCTTCAAAAATTATCTTTTCCTTTTGAGAACATGCATCTACTGTACTACCAATCAAATGGCCCAATGACTCCAATTTAGACATGGATATGAGATCAATGTTTGTTAGTCAAGATCTTTCCCATGAATAAATGGTTGATCATGAGGTAGGCACATGATCCAAGCAGGACCAATCAAAGTTTAATTGGAGTAATTTTCATGAATATTTAGTTTTATGGTCTTCTTCTTTCTGAGATTGTAACTACTCAGTCTTGAGCTCTGGGTGGTCTTCTTCCTGTCAAATAGAAATATTCTGCTTAAAAATAAAGCAAGAATAAAGAACACCAGAGATGACAGAGAAACAGAGAAACACCCGGATCTGGTTGTTTTTGGGGAATTAAAATTTACATAATGAAATAAACAACTGTATTTTACTCAATCTAATTTGCTTGTATCCTAGGCACAGTGATAGTTTGTAGAGANAACAGAAATATTCAAGCTGAAAGAAATCTAGAGTAAGGTAAAGATTTTACTCTAGATTTTTGCAGATCTCAACATGTGGACAGCATTATGTACAGTGTGTGTCTCATTTTAAGAAATGTGTGCAAAGGAGAAAAAAAGGAGGACAATAAAGAATTTAGAAATCATGCTGAATTAACATAGAGTGTCTGGTTTAGATATGAGAAGACTAAGAGGAAACATAATAGCAGTTTTCAAATATTTATCAGGCTTTCAACCAAGAGAGTAGGTAAACATGTTACTTTCTTTAATCTAAAGAAAAAAATATACATAGGAGATTAGGATATGTTATCAGATCCCAAATTCTTAGATCAATATTAAGAATCTCTATTAATGTAGAGATGTATTGTAATGAAAAAATCATTCTTGTAATAGTTCCCAGCTACTGGAATTTTTGAGCAAAATGTAGTTGATGCTTATCAGGAATGCTGTAGAAAAGATATTAAAGGTGGCAGAATAAAGTTTACAGTTTCTCACTCTATAAATCATTGCTTACAATCATCAGTGAAGCAGTAGCCCAATCTATATATTATATTATATAATATATTATATATATATAATTCTTTAGAAACAAATAATATTGTTTTTTATTTATCTTTTTTACTTCCTCTTTTTCTTTAAGATATTCTTATTTTTCTTCCAATTATCATTTGTTTCCGTATTCCATTTTAAATAGTCTAAAATCATAAAGATTTTTTTTTTGCTCAATATGATAGCTAATGTGCTGAGAGATTATCTGTGAGCAAATCTCAAAGTGCCTCAATCATTTACAGATATGTGCTCCTTACACCAATTTTACTGATTCGTAACCTCTAAGCTAATAGAAAACATGTATTAGATGTATGATAGACTTTGAAGGTAATAAACTTTAAATGACAATAAGAGAAGAGCATAAATTCATTGTGAACAGCAACAAAAACAAAAATTTCACAAATAAAAATAACTGAAGTTAAATACTAAGTTTAAAAAATACAAGNCTTCTTTCTGAGATTGTAACTACTCAGTCTTGAGCTCTGGGTGGTCTTCTTCCTGTCAAATAGAAATATTCTGCTTAAAAATAAAGCAAGAATAAAGAACACCAGAGATGACAGAGAAACAGAGAAACACCCGGATCTGGTTGTTTTTGGGGAATTAAAATTTACATAATGAAATAAACAACTGTATTTTACTCAATCTAATTTGCTTGTATCCTAGGCACAGTGATAGTTTGTAGAGATAAACTTTTCTTTAACCCACTCTTTTAATGAGATATGAGTATAAACAGTGATATGGTATTATCAATAATCAGATTCATAGATGTGCCTCCCTTAAACAGAAATATTCAAGCTGAAAGAAATCTAGAGTAAGGTAAAGATTTTACTCTAGATTTTTTCAGATCTCAACATGTGGACAGCATTATGGACAGTGTGTGTCTCATTTTAAGAAATGTGTGCAGGGCCGGACCGGTGGTGCACTGGAGAGTGCGCCGCTTGGGAGCATGGCGGCGCTCCCGCCGAGGGTTCG
>NW_007727661.1:370129-379887 GCF_000696425.1 Galeopterus variegatus
GAGGAAACATAATAGCAGTTTTCAAATATTTATCAGGCTTTCAACCAAGAGAGTAGGTAAATATGTTACTTTTTTAATCTAAAGAAAAAAATATACATAGGAGATTAGGATATGTTATCAGATCCCAAATTCTTAGATCAATATTAAGAGTCTCTATTAATGTAGAGATGTATTGTAATGAAAAAATCATTCTTGTAATAGTTCCCAGCTACTGGAATTTTTGAGCAAAATGTAGTTGATGCTTATCAGGAATGCTGTAGAAAAGATATTAAAGGTGGCAGAATAAAGTTTACAGTTTCTCACTCTATAAATCATTGCTTACAATCATCAGTGAAGCAGTAGCCCAATATATATATTATATTATATAATATATTATATATTATATATATAATTCTTTAGAAACAAATAATATTGTTTTTTATTTATCTTTTTTACTTCCCCTTTTTCTTTAAGATATTCTTATTTTTCTTCCAATTATCATTTGTTTCCATATTCCATTTTAAATAGTCTAAAATCATAAAGATTTTTTATTTTGCTCAATATGATAGCTAATGTGCTGAGAGATTATCTGTGAGCAAATCTCAAAGTGCCTCAATCATTTACAGATATGTGCTCCTTACACCAATTTTACTGATTCGTAATTTCTAAGCTAATAGAAAACATGTATTAGATGTATGATAGACTTTGAAGGTATTAAACTTTAAATGACAATAAGAGAAGAGCATAAATTCATTGTGAACAGCAACGAAAACAAAAATTTCACAAATAAAAATAACTGAAGTTAAATACTAAGTTTAAAAAATACAAGAGGGAGCCCTGGATTGAGAAGGCAGATGCATCAAAAACTTATCTCTCCCCCTCTAGAAAAACTGCTCTGTCATTTGTCTTTAGAGCAACAGAATGTTCAAAATTAAGAGTAAAGTTGATCGCCCAAAATATTTGTTCTACTAAGTTTAAAAAATACAAGAGGGAGCCCTGGATTGAGAAGGCAGATGCATCAAAAACTTCTCTCTCCCCCTCTAGAAAAACTGCTCTGTCATTTGTCTTTAGAGCAACAGAATGTTCAAAATTAAGAGTAAAGTTGATCGCCCAAAATATTTGTTCTTTAGCTGCTAATGAGTAAACAGTGTTATTCAATAACATCTGGCTTCTCTAAAAAACCCCATTGAGAAAAAAAAATTCATTGAATTTAAAGCTGGAAGGAACGTCAGATAGAAAATCTTGTCCAGATTTTGAGTTGTTTAAATAATGTGAAAAATGAGACAGACAAAAATAGTAACGACATCAGGGGATACATCACAGCTCTGCCTCCTCCCTCAAGGGGAAAAATACTGAAAATTATAACTATATTTATTCTGAAAAGCTATCAACATCAAAATATTTTTATACAATGAAGAAATGTAAAAAGCTAAAAAGAATAATTACACTTCATCTAATGCCATACAATCTGATATCAGATTATGATTCTCCTACCATAAAGCCTTCCTTTGTATTGAGCCTGTAAGGTGTGAGAGCTGCAGAATGCGGAAGGGCCTCTGTATATAGTAACTGACATATTTTGTGACACATCCTTTCTGATGACGTCCATCTGGCAAAGATGAGATGCAAACCCAGGATAACACAGTTAATTTACTTAACTTTTTTAGCTCAGTATCAGGGACACAGTAAAATTCAATAAAACTTAATTCCCTTTATATACTCCAGGTGTCCAGACTACACCTTTGGTTTTCTTACTTAGGAATTCACTTACCCCATGGGAAAGCACAAGGAATGACATGTATCATTATAATTAAGATGAAAAAAACTGTAGAAAAGAAAGAGGTAGGTTCTATTTATGGAGTAGTGTTATATTTTGATATTAAATTAAGCTTTTTGCAGAGGGAGGCCAGTAATGTTTTTCCATGAAGGGCCAGATATTAAATATTTTAGGTTATCCCAGTCATGTGGTCTCTGTGACAAATTGTTAAATTACCATGATAGCATGAAAGTGGTCATAGCTAATACATAAATGTATGGCTATGCTGCAATAAAACTTTATGTATGAAAACAGGTGATGGGCTAGATTTGACACAGGGTCCCTAGTTTACTGATCAGTGCTTTATAACATACTCTTTGATAGCATCCCACTCCCAACATTCATGCAGTCATGAATTCTTTCTGTTCTTGGGATGGGGATAGTTCATTGCTGAGTTTTGAACACACACTGCAGTTCTGAAAATCTATAGCAGAATCAATTGTCTTGAAATCCATGGCCTTCAACTGCAGCAGTCAGGAATGTGTTGGAGAGAACATTTTATAATTCCTATGTTTGTTTTAAATATTATGAAACAAAGCCTAAATGACTCACTGTCCAGAGATTATTCCATAAGACATATAATAGGAAAGAATACATGGGGAAATAAAAGACATTTAAAAAATTTTTTCCTGCACAGAAGTATGTGAAGCCTTAATCAGGCAATAAAATAAGAGAGTAAAACCAGAAAAGATGTGACAGATGTGACTGGATTTTAGACAGTGGTTGGTTCTAAAAAAGGCCCAGTTCTTCAATCTTCTCACTTGGTGAACCTCCAGGCATGTGGGGAACAACAGGAGAATGGGGCCAAAGTTTCCTAAGCTCACTCTCCCCCCGTAATAATGGAGAAGTGGCTGAGACGTATGGCTGGTCAGTTGAGGTCTCATAGTTGAAAAGATAAAGAAGCAATATGTGTAGACTTGACACAGGGAGGCCACCATGGGACAAAGTTCACTCATCAGCAAATGTCACCAATAAGCACAGAACACCCCCAAGTTTACAATGACATAATAATACTTAGATTGTCACCTTGATGCACCCGAGTTTCCAGTTGGAGAAAAAAAGAGAAAGAGGGAAAGGTAGAAAACACAAAATTAACTAAGTAGTTACCAAAAGACACTGTTTTAAACAGAAAATAACTTACTTGAATTGGCAAGCTTTAGATTTTGGCTGCGGAATATGTCAGGTTTTTGAGCTAGGGTAAGTTGAGAAATACATAGAAATAAAAAATTTAAGTCTTTTTAAAACTCTATTATGTGATTGTCTAAATATGACTCATGAAATTTGTAAGATGCCAGTGCTATATAACTTGGAAGTTGCCGTAACTTCATCACCCTGAGAAGCCAACAAAAGAACATCAGAATATTTTGGGAAAATGGCAATAATAGTCACCCAGAGAGAACAACTGTAGCTGTTCTTGAACTCGACTCAGGGTCAGCTTTAAGTGAGTCTATAAGAGCCACTATTATATTAAGGATGTCAGGGAGGTCTTCCTTGAGTAGTTCCAGATGGTAATACCTCACCAACTTGGTGGAAGAAAAAAGTATACTGTCTGGCACTATAAAGGTTTAAGTGCAATAGCTGCTAAAATCTGAGTCATGAATTAATGCCTGTAAGTGCTATTATTTACATTATTTTATTTAATAAGCACACTGGTAACCACGAAAGGAGATTTAATACCACATTTCCATAGGCAAGGATTCTGAGACTCAAAAAAGTTAAGTGAATTTGGTGTTCAGGGTCGTGCGGACTTGACAATGTCACAGCATCAAGGTTCATGTTCATTCTCTATAAACTAATGATCTAAAAGATAAACTTATTAACTTAGAAGATTCCAAAAAAAAGTTGTGAAAAGCAATGGGTGATAGAGATATTGAATAATTCTGCAGGGATGTTACCCAAACTAATCAATCATCCAAATTAGGTGACCCTGATTTACGTCTTTCATATGGTAGTTGTACTTTTTAGTTTTATCCTTTCCTTTAATTTTGTGAGCTAGCCATGTCCTGTCAATAAAGTTCTCTTTAGGCAACTAGAATCAGTTTGTATTGGTACTGAAAGAGTCCTAAATTATATGATAATGGTAAAATATGTATTTATATGTGATTATCTACTAGCTGTGAGTATCGAGAATTTAAACTGATCTATCCAAACATTTATTAATCTACACTAAACTGAATGTTGTTTTAGGATGTAGCTATCTTGTGAATTTACCATATGCATTCATTTTTCCAAGCATTTTGAAACTCCAAGTCCCAGAAGCCAGCCTACTAACATCAGAAAAACTTCATTGTCAATCATAAATTTTTACTCCTGCTCCATAAATAAACCGTTATTCGTATGGAACCACTTGTCTATAAAGCTTCTCAAGAAAAGCAACTATATTGGCACATCCCTTCACTAACACACTGATTCAGGTTCTGAGGACACAGGAATGAACTGGAGTGGCATACTGCCAGTCTGTGTGAATCTACATTCCAGTGAAGACAAAAGGGTATACTTACAATTAAAGGATGGAATGAAGAAGATATCTGATAGTAATAATTGCCATGCAGATAACTGAGACAAGTGGTGTTGTAGTGTGTATCTGGGTGACTACTTCAGATTGGTGGCCAGGGATGGCCTTCCAAAGAAGTGACTTTTAGGTGGAGACATAAACATCTTGACAGAGCCCAGTGATGTAAGAATTAAAAGGAAAACACTCCAGACAGAAGCATCAGTTAGTGTGATGACCATAAATTCAAAAGTAGAAGTTGCATTACTGACTAAACAGAAGTCAGTGTGGCTTAAAAACGTGTTTAAAGGAGTAAGATATTTCATGGTTTGGAAAAAAAAGTGGAATCCAGCTCTACTGGACTTTAAGCAGGATTTATTTCATGTACAGAGTGAAGTCAATGACTGACTTTTAAGTAGAAACTGATAGTATCTATTGTATACTTTTAGAAGACGACTGGTGATTTGGGGGGTGTTATGGTGTTAAGTAGTGAAACAGGAAAAGCAATTGGAACTCCAGGTAACAAATGATGCAGTAGGTGATAGAAATAGAGATGGAGAGAAATGGATGAATTCACTACATGTTTCTGGACAAAATTGAAAATATTTACTGAAGAAGTAGATGTGGTAAGTATCTATTGTATACTTTTAGAAGACGACTGGTGATTTGGGGGGTGTTATGGTGTTAAGTACTGAAACAGGAAAAGCAATTGGAACTCCAGGTAACAAATGATGCAGTAGGTGATAGAAATAGAGATGGAGAAAAATGGATGAATTCACTACATGTTTCTGGACAAAATTGAAAATATTTACTGAAGAAGTAGATGTGGTAGGGAAAAAAATGAAAGATATTTCCTAGATTTTTGATTTAAGCAAGTAAGAGTTTGGATAGATGATGTCATGGTTTGATAAGATGAGGAAAATTGGGGGAGACCTAGGTGAGGTGGCAGAAATCAAGGGTTCTGCTTCATATTTTTGTTTTAGCTGACACATAATTACATATCTATTAAATGAATGAATGAGTGATCTTTTATTCAAATTCTTGGCTTAATTTAATTCTTAGTTTAATTTTGTTGCTTGGAAACATTGAATCTACCTTCAAATATTAGAAAGAAATTTGTCTATTACCAGAACTTTTAAATAATGTATTTTGCTAAAACAGTTATATAAAGAAAATTAAAATAAACTTTTCATAATAAGCATAGTATAAAAAAATGGGCTTCAAAAATGATCGTTGATTGGTTGGTGAACTGCTAGCACCAATTTCTCTCTTTCTCTCCCTCCCTCTTTCTTTATTTGTAATAGTGGTCCCATTTTGTTTCACCTTTATGCAAAGTAATAAAGAATTTTATTTGTGGCAGTATACTCAGAATGTCTGTTAGTATGAAAATCATTAACATTGTGTATTTTTTCTGATTTCTTGTATAGTTGCATATAAGTACTGAAAAGTATTCAATGTACATGAAATTATTATCAAACCACCAAGATTTCATTTTCGTATTAACTGTTTTCATGGTTGTTGGTAAACTTCACATATTACCCCCCAATAGCCTTGCACCTTTATCTTCATGGGGCCTAGCTCTCTCACACTTACCTCAGGGACAGTACATTTAGTAGTAACTGCAGAAGTATATATGATATTGAGTACAGTGTGGCGTTAAATCCAGGATGTGCACATCTCAATAAGTTGTGTTTTTTCAATAACATCGTAAATTTTTTCTATGTTATCATATTATTGGCAAATAATTAACATCAACACCATATATGACTATACAAATTCAGAGAGTTTATACTCCAGTTTCAGTCCACAGTGTTGTGGATTAAATCCACATCCTGAAGAAACAAGATAGACCTCCCTAAAATTTGGTTCAAATGTCAAGTCTGATGATGTCACACATAACACTAAAAGGGCATGAAAGGATTTATTTCATATATATTGATAATTTTGGAGGGTAGTAGGGCTGGATTGCAAGTTCATATGAAGATGGCTTGAGAAAGCAGAGAAAGAACACCAAATACTAGCTGGGGGCTTTATTGTGGTTTGGGGTGGAGCAGGGATGAGGGGACTCCTATACAAAGGACAGGGCATATATGTTTTGAATTTCCTGTGGGCACCAAAGAAGGGAGAACCTGGGTATAGTGGATTTAATTATTTCCCCCCCAAAGTCACTGGAGCTTGAATTGCATTCCCCAACTTTAATGTATTAGAAATTTAGCCCTCACTGTGACTGTTAAGAGGGTGGGAAATCCTATTATGATAATTGAAAGGTGGAGCCTTGAAGAGGTGATTAGATTGTAGGACTGTCTAGTAGTGAATGGATTAAAAATGGTGGTCAGGGGTGTGGTTCTGAGGGCTTTGAAAAAAATCCTATTATGATAATTGAAAGGTGGAGCCTTGAAGAGGTGATTAGATTGTAGGACTGTCTAGGAGTGAATGGATTAAAAATGGTGGTCAGGGGCGTGGTTCTGAGGGCTTTGAAAAAAGAGAGGAGAGCCTGTCTTTTTCTCTCTCTCTCTCTTCTTCCACAGTCTTGCAGTGTGAGACCCCTGGGTCACTGTCGCCACCACCAGATGGACCTTGGACTTTCCAGCCTCAGAAACTGTAAGCAATAAATTTTGTTTTCTTTACAAATCACCTTATTTTGTTATAAGCAACAGAAATGGACTAATACACTGGGCTTCTCTCTATCACCCAGATAAGGGGCAGAAGGGGAACAGGGATTCATGGGGCTTGAAAGGTGTCAAAAATCAAATGTCAAAAATGGAGTCAGACACCTTATTATGCACAGTTGCATAATCATTGTTACTATAGAATAGGGTAGAGGGGGTGAAGAAGATTCGGTGTAACTCTAATCTTGCCTTTTGAAACTTCTAGTTTTTTTAAAAAAAATCAAACAAAATAAGGAATAAAGTAAGTATATTTATGTTTTGTTTTTATTTTCATTTTTAAACAGAGTTCTTTGGAAATCTTGCATTCCTGTTTTGCTCCTTGATAAGCATTCTGATTGTGGAATTTATTTCAGTAGGGCTAGAGGATGATTGAGCTCTAGGGGAAATGATATGTTGCTTGCCTCCCACAGATTTGTCACCCCTTTTCCCCTGGGTGATGGAGCTGCAAAAGATAACTCAAAGCCCATCTCTTCTGAGCAGTGAGAAGCCCTGAAGGGGTTAATCTCCTGAAACCCTCAAGAGAGAGGCATTCCTTCCATTTGGGAAATTAACCAAGAACTGGGGTTCTCACCCTGCATTTATTCTCCAGACCAGGAAGTTACAGGAAAAGAACACAGGTGGGGTTATAGTTTAACAATATAGGTGGTAGCATTCAGTAAAACAAGCAAAGTGACATTCCATAATGCAATTTGCAAGAGGTTAAGTCGATCCACCAAGAAAAGCTTGATCTTAGTAAACATTCTCTCTCCTTACAGCAATTTCCCAGTATCTTTACATATCAGTTGGTAACCTGTCTGTCCTCTGAAACAGCAACCTTGCTGTGCTACAATTCTTTATCTTACAAGAGAGACTACCCTGGGGAAAATTTTCCTGTCTTTTGCAAGGTAAACATTTTATATGTTCTTTTGCAAAGTTAGGCTAAACCTGAAACTGCAAGTCTTTGGAAAAACAGGCCCTGTGAAATATATTTGCTTTATGTATACTCTACAATGATATTTTTTCAAGTAATACCAAAAATTAAGCCACATTATTCCTCTTTCATTGCTAAGAGATTGACTTGTTCCTGTCTACATTTGTGGCAAGACTACACACTGGAGATTCATTTTATTCCCTCAGGTTTTTTGTGGGTTTTTTTGTTGTTGTTTTATGTTCATGTTAACCTAGTTGAGGACTGATTGGTAATGGCTGAAACTTACTATGCTCCCGTAATTTTGTTTTATGTTCATGTTAACCTAGTTGAGGACTGATTGGTAATGGCTGAAACTTACTATGCTCCCATAATTTTGTTTTTGTTTTTGTTTTTCCTTTTTGTCTTTTTTACTGACCGGTAACAGGATCGCAACCCTCGGTGTTGCGCCCACACCGTGCTCAGCCAGTGAGCGGTAACCGGTCTCCACATGGGATCCAAACCCTCGATGGGAGCGCCGCTGCGCTCTCAAGCAGCGCACTCTCCAGTGCGCCACCGGGCTGGCCCCGTAATTTTGTTTTTTAAAAATATATTTTTCTGAAAATAACTGTTACACTTTTGACAAACCATAACATAACAGAGTTCAGAATAATTTTAGAGAACAATTCAGCTTATCTACCATTCAAGCTCAGCCAAAATATAACAAAAATAAATTAACAATACAAAGGTGTCAGATTAGGTTACATCCATAAAAATGTATAAGGGACAAAAATTTTTAAAATAAAATTTATTGATATAGATTATTTACACTGAATATAATAGTCAGATATGATAAGTGTTATCAATAGGCAATGCATGACTCCTACACCTGTGGATTTAATTTTGGTTATGCTTTTATGAAAAGGTAAACACTGGCTAGCTGAAAGGGGAAAAATTGCGGCAGGGTAAGGCGGAGAATTGAACAGGAATTTGAAAGATTTGTTTATCACAGAGAAAAGGTAGAGGCATTACAAGAAAGGTAAAAATTAACAAACAGAAAAGTAGAAAAACACAAAGTATATTATGGTTTGATTAAGCATACTTCATTGCTTACCTGAGAGAGTCCAGTTTTACTCATACTGTTCCAATAAAATTGTTGATAACACCCTCTTTCACTTAAAAAAATGTGGCTAGATACGAACAATTAATTATATGGTCATGCTACCTGTAGTGGTGTTGAGACACATCACTTTCATTTAGAGTTAAAGCAATGGTTGGAATTGGCAAAGAATTTGTGGAGAAGGTGATCTAAAGGGTATACATTTCATCCTGATTTTATTCATCAAAAGGTTGAGGCCAGGAGAAGTAACTTTTCAGCAATCGCTCCATAAGGAAGAGGCAAAGCCAACATATAAACCATGATTAACCGAACGCTGTAGTTCGTGATCTCCCAGGGAATAAGTGTATTGTGGCGTGGACACTAATGTAGGGCTACCTACAATGTGAATTTTCAGCAATCGCTCCATAAGGAAGAGGCAAAGCCAACATATAAACCATGATTAACCGAACACTGTAGTTTGTGATCTCCCAGGGAATAAGTGTATTGTGGCGTGGACACTAATGTAGGGCTACCTACAATGTGAAACACTGCTAGCATCGAAAGGGATGAGGTCTTTAAATATGATTGTGTTCATTAAGTAACTTTAAGAAGGAAGAATCAGTAACATGACAATGGGAAAAACTAGATAACTTTGTGATCAGGAATTTGTTATTAATAACAAATACTTATAGGCAGCAACTATGAAATTCTCTTATAAAAAAGATGTAGCTGCCGGCCTGGTGGCGCACTGCTACACTGCGCTGCTTGGGAGCGCAGTGGCGCTCCCGCCGAGGGTTCGGATCCCACATACAGACCGG
>NW_007727661.1:380170-384725 GCF_000696425.1 Galeopterus variegatus
TAAAAAAATTTTTTAGAAGCATAGCAGATTTGAGAAGGGCTGTTGCTTATTAGTGAAAGGAATGCTTGAATAATTTAAAGAAATAAGAACCAGGAAGTTGAAAGAGTGAGAAAAATTAAAACACACAAACAAACAAACGAAATGGAAGGGGTGGGGAAGTAATTTGTAGGCAGAGTCCCAGAATGGCTTAGAGGGTTGTGGTACAGCCTGCAGGTGGAGGAAAACAGAATCATGATAGCTGTAGGAAGTCAATATCCCAAGTGAATATTGTTAGAACATGAATAACACTGAATGACAATAAAGCTCTTTTGGGGTTTACTGTGATTTGCCCCATTCTTAAAGTGAAAAAGATACTTTTTCTTTAAATTGAGAAAGCTGCTGTCCAAGTCTGACCAAGGTCAAAGTCATTAGTCTAGCTGGAGCACTAGGTGAAAGGATCAAGAGAACTCAGCCCAATGTTGATATCCAGGAAGCCTGGGCACCTGGAAAAGAATTAATTGGTTACCCAGCACTAATTGGAAAGCAGCACAGCCAAGATCATTAAACAGCTGATTTTCTAGAAAGTGTCTATTTCTTCCATTTAACACTACAAAATTTTTGGTATTAAGGTTGGTGTCCTATTGTTCGGAAATAAGTAGAGCAAAATCTTTGGTACAATTTTGGAGGAAAAAAAGGTTACAGTTCTCTGAGTTAAGCAGGTATTTAGTTTAATATAGATACAACTTAAATACATGCATTGAAAGCAGCTAGTTGAATCAGCTATTAAGTGCCCAGGCTATTAATCTATCTATAGAACAAATATTTGTATAATGAAAATTTTATACCATAACAATATTTGATTATTTTTTCATATCCATAATAATTTTGACTCAGTTGTTTAAACCAAGGGGAGAGTCAGCTTATCATTATGTGCATAAGTTATAAACCATGAGTAAAATTTTATCCCAAACTATCATCTTTTACTATATACTAAATCTATAAATGCCATATGTGTGTATGTTTACTATGTATCTGTGTGTGAATATTCCCAAATCTGCTTAAAATGGATGCATGTGGGAGGTTGATAACCTCTCAGATATTATTAATTTAAAAGAGCTTTCCCTTTAACCTCAATGGTTTCATGACCTTCAGCTTAGTACTGAAAACTGCCTGAAACCCCAAATTATCATCAAAGAGCAAAATAATAACTTGATGTTTATCCAGCAATATAATCATTTAATTATAGCCTTTAGTTCAATGCGATAAAACACCTTAAAGGAAAAGTCAGGAAGTTAGGAAGATCTTCATTTGATTTAAGTGAAATCCATAGAATACTTACTATATTCCAGGCTGTGTGCTAGGCACTAATTCAAACAAACAGACAAACAAAAGGTTTCTTCTATCACAGAACTTCCTATCTAGGATGAAAAACAGTATATAAACAACCACAGTATAATAAAATCTGATAAATATTCTATATTATCCTAATCACTTGTATTAAGTGCTGTAGAATTAAAAAAGATAGAGAGAGTTAATCTACGGAGCAGAGCCAATGAGTTTTGGCAAGGCCTTCAAAGAAGAGTTGACATTTAAACTGGCCCTTGACAAATCATTAGATCTCTGCCAAACTGTGGGAGGGGCATGTGGAAAAGGAAGGCAATGCTTTTGCAAAATATGTAATGCAGTCCTTTGGGGTTCAGCAGAGTAGCCAAGATTTTGCTTTAAGTCCTGATTCTGTGTGTGTAACCTTGGAATATTGTCGACCTTAGACATAGTGCTAGTACATCAGATGTGGTGTGCTAGCAAGGAAGAGAATTTACTTCAGCAGGGAAAGGAATGTGTCTCATCTGTGGATCTCCCATAATTTTCTACATTTTCCTATTGGGATGTATGATCCTTACCTCACAGCTGGAAGGAGTGAAGCAAGGAGATAAGTGACTTTCCTAATAGACACCACAAAACCAAGCAGCCAAGCAGGACACATGGGCAATGGCTCCTAACTCCCAGTTCAGCACTTCATCCTCTGGACCACACGTGTCTCATAAATGGAGTTTGCCCTTTGCTAGAGAATAAACCAGAGGGTGAGGGAATTTATGTGAATTTGTACATGCTTAGTCAAGTCCCCCATGGAAATTTAGGAACTAAGATTGTCTTAAAAATATGGAACACATATAATTGATATTTCTTGAATGTGTATTTCTGAATTCTTCAAAATTTATTTAGTAAATGTAGCCTAGCCTAAAATAGGAAGGATGGACAGGTAATTTATCAAGGATTTATTACATGACAGTGTACATGTTAGATACTTTGCACACTTTCCTCCTGTAATAAAATATAACTGTGAGAAAGAGACAGAGATTTTATTCTTCTTTTATAGATGAGATATCTGAGGTTCAAACGGGTAAAACAATTTGTACAAAGTTACATAAGTAATACTATATTTGCCTGACTCTAAAGTCCATGTCCTTTTCACTAAATCACAATACTGTCATCACATTGTTTAGGCGAAGTAACATATTTCAAGGACTCCTATGTGCTTAAAATCAAAAATACTTCCTACTCATTTCCTGGCATTTAGCCCTATGTAGCTGAAGGTTTAGAAGCAAGTGATAAAAACACTTTGATGATAATGATGATGATGATGACGATGATAGCTAATTATTACTGAGTGCTTCTATTGTGCTAGATATTCCTCTAAGCATTTTATATGCATTAACCAATTTGATGCTTACAACAACTCAATGGATTAGGTACTTTAATAGTTCCCAATTGAAATGTGGACATAATGCAAAGAAAGTTTAAGTTATTTGCCAAAGTTCATTTGGCTGGCAATTAAATTAAAATCCAGGCATCTGGCCCCACTCTCAGTATAATTAGTTGTGTTTTGATGGCATATCTAGAGGAAGAAGAAATAAAAAAATATTGTCTGCTTAATATATTTCTAAAATTCAGCTAGGTGTATTTTACTATGTATCTCATTTAATTGCCAGAAAAGTAGGGTACTTAGTACAGTGATTAAGAGGACAGGATATGAAGGTGACATGGAAACACTCAGTATATATGTATGTATTATTATTATTTTATGCATTAAATGCAATATACTATTTTTTACAGTATAATTTCTTGAGTTCTATGTATATTCTGGATATTAGTCCCTTGTTAGATGCATAGTTGGCAAAAATTTTCTCCCACTATGTAGGTTGTCTTTTCACTCTATTGATTGTTTCTTTTGCTGTGCAGAAACTTTTAGTTAAGCAATTATACACTAAAAAAATAAATGACCCAATTAAAAAATGGGCAAAGGAGCTGAGTAGACATTTTTCAAAGGAAGACATTCAAATGGCCAACAAATACATGTCATCAGGGAAATGCAAATTAAAACCACATTGAGATACCACCTCACTTCAGTTAGACTGGCTACAATCAAAAAGACAGCAAATAACAAATGCTGACGAGGGCGTGGAGAGAAGGGAACACCACTGCACTGTTGGTGGGACTGTAAATTAGTACACCACTTTGGAAAACAATTTGGAGTTTTCTCAAACAACTACAGATAGATCTTCCATATGATCCAGCAATCCCTCTTCTGGGTATATATCCAGAGGAATGGAAATCACCATGTCGAAGAGATACCTGCATTCACATGTTTATTGCAGCTCTGTTTACAATAGCTAAGATATGCAACCAACCTAAATATCCATCAGTAGATGATTGGATAAGGAAACTGTGGTATATATACACTATGGAATACTACACTGCCAAAAAAAAGAATGAAATACTCCCATTTGCAACAACATGGATGAATCTGGAGAAACTTATGTTGAGTGAAATAAGCAAAGCACAGAGGGATAAATACTGCATGTGCTCACTCATGTGGGAGCTAAGAGAGAAATGAATGAAAGAAAGAAAGACCACAGTAGTGCCGTGATCCAGCAGAGGGAGGGAACATTCCGAGGGCTACAAATAGGAGTGGAGGGTAGAGGAGGAAGGAGAGGGAGGTAGCAGGATAATTGGGAGGGGGCGAAGGGTACAAAAGTAAATTTTGGTAATGGGTATGCCCCCAGTATAAATCTGGCCCCCACATCATGCTCAGGAGGGGGGACAATCAGCTTTGTATCTCATGAATATTCAGAATAAATAAATAAATAAATAAAGTAATAAAAAAAATTCAATATACTAAATTTCAGAGAAGTAGCTCACACAGTGTCACACAGCTAATATGTGCAATAGTCACGATTTGGAAAAAAGGGTCCAGGCTACTGTCCTATAACTAAAAAAAAAAAAAATTACTGTGTACATTAGAGGTTTACAACACAATGTTCTGTAATGCATACTGACAGTAAAATGGTTACTGTTCTGAAAAAATTTAACAAATCTATGATTTCACATAGTTACTTCATCATGACAAAAGCAACTAAAATCAACTTATTCAACAAAAATCCCTAATATAAAATTTTATTACCTATAGTTCTCATGTTGTACATTAAATTTCCTTGTTTATCCTATATATCCCCATTGACCTGTATCTCCCCATTTCCTCTCTCCCGCCCCACCCTGGTAACTACTATTTTATTCT
>NW_007727661.1:385690-387553 GCF_000696425.1 Galeopterus variegatus
TTGACCTGTATCTCCCCATTTCCTCTCTCCCGCCCCACCCTGGTAACTACTATTTTATTCTGTATCTCTGTATATTTTACTTTTTTAATACATAGATTCCATGTATAAGTGCAATAATGCAACATTTTTCTTTCTGTGTCTGAATTATTTTACTTAGTGTTATATTTTCCAGGTTGATCCATGAGGCAAATGGCAGTATTGCCTTTTTTAAGGCTGAATAATATTTAATTGTATCTATACCATGTTTTCTTTATCCCTTTGCCCATCAATGGACATCTACGTTGTTTCATATCTTGGCTATTGTGAATAATGCTGCAGTAAATATGGGAATGCAGACATCTTTATGAGGTGTTGATTTCATCTTCTTTGTGTATATATCAAGAAGAGGAACTTCTGGGTCACATGTTAGTGGCTACACAAATCTGCATTTCCACTAACAGTGTACTAGGGTTCCCTTTTCTCCACACCCTCACCAATATTTGTAATTTCTTGTCTTTTTGATAATAGCCATCCTATTGGGTATGAGGTGAGATCTTAGTTATTTACTCATAAATTGTAAAGCTGTGGTTATAGAGCCAAAAATAAAGTGAAAATTAAGCAGACATTCTTTTTATTAAATGTAGGCAGGGCATTTAAAAATTAATGTTAAACTAGCAAAAAAAAAGAGAAATTGAAGGGAAGAATATATCTCATTTTTTAAGGATGGAAGAATAATGTTCTGATTAGAAAAATATGTTCTTAAGTTCATAGACTAAATTGCGATATATGAGGGGGTCTTCAAAAAGTTCATGGAAATATTTGTATTATCTCTTAAGTCCCTTTTTCCACAAACTTTTTGAAGTATGCTTGTATTTTCTAGCACAGTGCCTGCCTTTATAGGAGCGATGGATAAATGATCAATGAAAGAATGAATTAATGAGTAGGTGAATGTATGGATGACAGCAGAATCTTTCAAGTTTAAAGTGGAAGGTAGTCCAATTGTTACATAGCCCAGTCGTTATAAAAATGAGAATATGAGCCGGAACGTTCTTTCTTTTCATACTTTCAAATATTCTTTGAGTAAAGTTCCTTTCTGTTCCAGATCCTGAGATTTCATTTTTCAAGAAGGAAATAAATCAATTATTTTCCAGGAAAAATACCTGAGATTGGTTCCAATGTCCTAGACCTATGCTCTCTAATACAGTAGCCACTAGCCACATATGGCTATTTAAATTTAAATTAATTATATTTGCTTAAAAGTAAAAACTCACTTCATCTATCACAATAGTGACATTTTCAGTGCTCAGTAACCACATGTAGCTAGTGGTTATCTTATGAACAGTGTCAACATAAAATATTTCCATTACTGCAGAAAGTTATATTGGACAGCGCAGTGCTGCAGCAAGGCAGTGCAAGTTCTTGAATAACAAGCTTAGGCCAAGGCACTTGGATCTGAGCAACTGTTTTCTGGGATTGTGCCAAATGGATGCTCTTACTGTGGATATTCAAGATGATATTCAAATGAAAAATGGGACGAAGAAAAAGGAGAAGAAAAGAGCAGTCCTAATAGAGGTGGTAAAAGTGCAAAATCGTAGAAGTTTCTTAGAAAAACATCACTTATATCCATATGACTCTATATGGGGTCTCGGTAGAGGATTAAGAGTTAAGCCCATAAAGAGAAGCAGTTTTCAGATGAGAAGGACTTAAAGAAATCAAAGAAGACAGACAATTGTAATGCTCTGCATAAGCAGTATATAGACATCATAGTCAGTGACAGACTACTAAATGTATACTAGGAGAGGAATAAGAAAGTTAGTAGAATTTGAGGAGGCCCTGAAAGATAAATTTGACATTGGATAATGGAAAATAAAGATATACTTAGCC
>NW_007727661.1:389124-392848 GCF_000696425.1 Galeopterus variegatus
TTTTTTTTTTTTTTTTTTTTTTTTGCTGTTTTTGATTTAACTGCTTTATCTCACCTTGTTCTTTTCTTCTCTCCCTCTCTCTGTCCTCCTCTCCCTTTCTGTGGATCCCCTTGTACCATGCAAAATTACTGTGTTGAGGCTCATCAGATTTCTGGATAACCTACAGAAATTATTTAAACAAATGTAAATTATATTTGAGGTTCTGGCTGTTTTCACACTGTGTCATGTTGATAATTTATGACTGGAGAAATAATGACAATATGCTTCTCATTCTTTTTAGAAATAACTTGCACTTTCATTTTAATTTAATAGCTTGAATTAAAATCTTAAGGAAATGGGGAAGTTAAGAATAATTTTATGAACCTAAGTGAGTAAAACACTTCCCTTATTACTAGCACTAGGACTTCTCATCTATTTTGTTAATCTAGGTATGTTTCCTCCCTCTTGATAATGTAAGAATATTGTATCTAACATGTATCATGTTCCATCTATGTTATAGCTAAAGAAATACTAATTTGTTTCTAAGAGCTGTACTTCTATGTCAGTAAATAGATTTAGTACTAGATGCCTGGAAAAATTCCAGAAGTTTTCTTTATAATAGGATAAGATTGTTCACACTGTCTTTTATTTTGGCAGGTGTATGGTGCTGACTATAATAAATTAGCATATTAAAGAATATCCACTTAATTTTAGCAATTGAAGAATCCAATTTATGATATTCATTTTAAGATAAAGTATAATCAACATGTTCCATTGAGGTAATTTTCCAAAAATAATCTCTTGACAAGTATCCTGAAAAGAAAATATAATATTAAACCTGCATTTCTAATTATTGTGTCCAATCTTGGCAGATCTCAGGAAGGACAATTAGCAATGTTTATATTCCTATATTACATATCACAAACAATTTTTCTTTTTCAGGAAATGAGTCATTTTTCATCATTTTTCAGGAATGTATTATCTTTCAATTCCTATGTATTTGCTCATCAAGAAATATCTTTAATGTGCATATGGGTGCAGTGAATTGCTTCTGTAACACTGACAATCTACCAATCCAAAAAAATCATTTTTACATGTTGCAGGTGCTGTCTATTAGAAGAAAAGATGCGCTTTGATGTTCTTTTAATTAAAGTTACAATTAGATTAGTTAGCATTCTGCAAAAAGATAATTCAATTTTCTCTGTTATCAACCTGTCAGTTCTACAAAGTTCCAGTAGCCAGTTCTGTGCTTCCAGTATTTTTACTTTGGCAAGCACAAAAGGAACCAGGGAATGCTGGCTTATCTTTCAATTCAAACTTGCCTGCAACACTCAATTACACTTTGTATGGCAGAATTTAGAGAACTTGTAAACACTGTAGGTCTCACCACTGCAAGTTTCGGAACCCGGCTAAAGTAAGTTTTTATTTGGTATCCATTTACATTTTTCAAGCAGTAAATAATCTCTTTGAAATAAGAATAAACATTGCTTATTTTACCTTATTAAGATTTATCTGAGTCTGTTAATACTTGTCATAGAAATTCATAATCAACTAATATTTCAAAATCTAAGACCTGCTTCTGGCTCTTTTCCTCACTGGTTATAAGATCTTGGGTAAATAGGTTCTTTCTTTGGCTTTCAATTTCGTCATTCACAAATTCAATAAAACAGCAACTTTTAGGGCATCTGAGAGCCAGGCCCTGAGCAGGCTTTGATCATCATATGACGATGAGCAAAATACAGCCTGTGTCCTATAGCAGTTTAGCTTGATGAAATGATGTCCCCTGACTCAGTGAACTCTGCAATTGTGTGGGTTCGTAGAAGCATCATTCCTAGTGAAAGCACACACACATGTGCCTACAGAGAAGAAAATCTTTGTACTTTTACTTGAACAAAGTGAGAATTTCCACTGGTAAAACAGAAATATGATCTAATCCATAAACATAAATCCTAGTGAAAGCACACACACATGTGCCTACAGAGAAGAAAATCTTTGTACTTTTACTTGAATAAAGTGAGAATTTCCACTGGTAAAACAGAAATATGATCTAATCCATAAACATAAATTCAATTAGATTTATAACTCAAAGGAATGAAAATCTGATAATTGTAAGTCTCTTGTCTTTCCCCCATATGAGTATTGACATAATTTTGCATATTTAAAGTTTTTTGGGACGTAAGTGGTTAATTACATTTGGAGAAAACAGTTGTCTAGGGTACTGAATATGTTTTTGGTTGCCTCATCTTGTTTCTAACAGGGTACATTCTAGAATAGTATCTATCTTTATTATTATAATTGTAAAACTTCTATTGATATAATTACTCTGGAGTCCATGGTAAAAAAGGCCTAATTAAAGGGATTATTTTTCATGAAAAAAAATTTTTAAATCTTTAAAAAATGCATTTTCTGACATTATTTAAAAATACAGAAGAAATTCTAAGATATTCTGGGCTGCATCTGCCCCATTATGCCAAACGCTTTACGAAGAGTCCATTACAATGATCATTTAACACCTATATCACCACCTTCTCCTAGTGCAACCCATAATCTAAGTGTGAAGCAATCACCATAGTGGTTATAATTTAGATTGTGAGGAAATAGTGCTGGTTGTGAGGTATTGGATATGAGCACTTGGAATTTCAGTAACCATTGATTCAGTAAGTGGGCACAACCGAGTCAGTAGCAAAAAGTGATCCCTCCTCTTCTGAGACAGGAGTGATGACTAAACTAAGCTGGCTTTTATGTGTCAAATGCTTTTGCACATGGGTGGTATCTGCTGTATAAAAATGCTGTCACATAGGTCTTATTCTAGGCCTGTTCTGATTATCTCTTTTTTATTAGCCTATTTTTGGTCAATAATCAGTTATACACCTTCAGTCAACCTTGTCTTAATTTTTTAAAACCATTTGAAATATAGTGACCAGTATTTTCCAGCCTTTACTAAGTAAATCAAGACAAATGTAAGTGTTAAATACAGTGTAGTTACTGTTGTGATAAAATTTGCAGTTAGAACAATTATTCAGGATTTCAAATGAAGTGTTCCTCTTGACATCATGGAAGTTTGCATTTTATAATTTGAAAATGGAGATTACTAAAAATCTAAGATCATCAAATTCATCCCTTTAGTCTTACAATAGCCTCGACTTAGCTGAGGGACTAGGGGAAAGGAAATGTTGGATAAAAATTTACAAAGAAAATAACATACAAGCACTGTAATACAATGTTTTCGGATATGTCAAAATACATTCAAACACATTTTTAGGTAATTGAAAGAAGAAAAACTATTGCATTAGCTATTTTTTTTTCAGGAAAAAATTGTATATTTTCTCTTTATTGGGGAAGCTATCATTCTGAATTTGTTATTTTTGTAAAGAAAGAAGACCGTGCTCCACTGTACATCATCTCTAAATGAACTTGAGTGGAGCATAAGCTATTACCAACTGATAATGGCTTGTGGAGGTTAAAAGCATAGACACTGGAATCAGATAAACCTTGTTTCTTGATAGAATTCTACATTGCCACTTATTATGCCATCTTGGATGATATTTAGCTTCTTTCATCATCAGTTATCTTATCGGTAAAATAGACATAGTAGGATGCCATAAGTTTTTTTAAGGATTAAGGCAAATAATACCAGGGGACTTTAAAAAGTTTATAGCAAAATTAAATTAAAAGATAAAAATAAAAAAATAAACCTTTTTGGATCCCCGCACTGACCACTTGTCAAAAATATAGGTAGATATCT
>NW_007727661.1:393300-399492 GCF_000696425.1 Galeopterus variegatus
GAATTTAACCATGTCAATGCAGTCTTTTGACATTATTGAAGAAAAATAGGTGCCCTTTAAATATTTTTTAAGGTTAGGAAACAAAAGGAAGTCAGAAAGAGCCAAATCAGTACTGTAAGGTGGATGCCTAACGATGTCCCATTGAAAATTTTGCAAAATTTTCCTTCTTTGATGAAATAAGTGAGCAGGAGCATTGTTGTGGTGGAGAACTCTCTGCTAAAGCTTTGACTCCCTTTCTCCAAACACTCTCATGATAAGCAGATGTTGTTCTTTGGTCCTCCTGAAACTCAACAAGTGAAATTCCTTGAGCATTCCAAAAAAGCTGTTGCTGTGACCTTTGCTCCTACTAGTCTGCTTTTGCTTTGACTGAACCACTGCCACCTCTTGGTGGCCATGGCTTTGATGGTACTTTGTCTTCAGGATAGAACTATGTTTCACCTGCTGTTAACATTTTTTGAAGAAATACTCCAGGATCTTGATTCTACTTGTTCAAGATTTCCATTGAAAGCTCTGCTCTTGTCTGCAGCTAAGAGTATGACAGTTTTGGCAGCCATTGAGTGAAAAATTTACTTGACTATAATTTTTCAGTCAGAATTGTGTAGCTGAACCAATTGAGGTCCATGGTATTGGTTATTGTTTCTGCTGTTAACCATCAGCCCTCTTCAATTAGGACATGAAAAAGATTAATTTTTTTCCTGGCAAATTGACTTGGATGCTCTGCCACTGCAAGCTTAATCTTCAACATTGTCTCAGCTCTTATTAAGGCAAGTTATCCATTTGTAAACTGCTGATTTATTTGGGTCATGGTTCCTATAAACTTTTCATAAAGCATCAGTGATTTCAACATTCTTCTATCCAAACTGCACCATAGATTTGATGTTTATTCTTGCTTCAATTTTAGTCGAATTTATGCTGCTCTGATACAGCCTTTTATTAAACTGTCTTATCCTTCTTAGTGACTAATATTAGATCATATTCAGCCATGTTATAATACATTACTAAAAGCTGATTTTGGCACAAAAATTTTGAATCACATGTATAATTTTTTATAATACACATTTTCCATGAACCTTTTGAAGATCCCTCATATATAAATGTGTGTATATGTGTATATACATACATACATACATACATACATACATACATACATATATATGTATAGCATAGTAAACATAACAGAGTAAGTGCTAAATAAATGCTACCTAATACTTATGTAATTATTTATTTTTATGTATATGTGTGCATCAAATTAGAGAACTCTGGGTTTGCTTTTGCTGTTGCTTTTTAAGTTTATTGATTGTTCCCTTTTTAGCAAACTTTTGAGCATTTAGGCTACTAGGCATTCTGACATACTCAAATTGTCGCTGCTGCTCTGCTGAAATTTTACTTACAAACAGGAATTCTGTACCCAAATACTGTTGAAAACCCATCAAATGTCATGTCTTTTGGTTTTGTGTCCTTGAAAATTAAAAGTACTATATTGTGCTGTGTTATATATTCAGCAATTTTTGCTCAGTTTGATTCTCTTTATATTCATAGAGATAGAAAGAGTTGAAAGAAGTTCAGAGTTCTTACTTTGACTTTAAACACTTAGATGAAGCAGTGTTTTTTTATATTCACTATAAAATGTCCACTCTAGTAAGCAAGCCAATAGATGTTACTGGAAATATCTTAGGAGAGAAAGTTCATTGCCCACATGAAAAACTAAGTTTTTAATTAATTCCTTCAGATATTTCCATTCTGTCCAAAGTCTCTACAGCCACCATTCGGTGGATCTTAATCTGAGTTTAATCAGGCTTCCTCTAGTGTGCAAAGTTACTTCCTTATGAAATAAAATACAGGTCCAGACTAGAGACAACTTCTATCCTTAGAGGTCATCTCAAAGCTTTTCTGCAACAGAGGTGGTCTTCCACTTCTTGGGAATTCAAGCACCAAATGCTAAGAAGATAAAATTTTTCTTCTTAGATAACTGCTTTATCAAGGATGTGTGGAATATTTTTGAATTAAGAATAAAAGACAGAATGGTCCAATGACATAACCATGACTAGAATCTAGAATGCTTTTGAAGGTCATAAAGTGAAATTAATCAGGATAAGTGATTAGGTCAATATCAAAGTAGGCTGTCATGGAGGGTGTGGGTCAAACAGGAAAAAAGCTAGAGGCAGGAATAGTTGCAAAGGTTCTAAAATGGATAGTAGTTGTTCTTAATTTAAGACCTTAATAAAAATGGAAGCAATTTGATTAAGAATACAAAATGAAATGATTTGTTGATAAGGAAAGAAGCAGAAAAAAAAAAAAAGATGTGAAGGAGGATTCTAAGTCTCCTAAGGTAGGTAACTTGGGTTTGATTCTACATATAAAGGGGATATGGATAGACAGTTAGTGAAAGAAAATGCTGAGCTCAGGTTGAGACATTTGAGGTGAATGTGTGCACTTAAGCACAGGTGTTAAATAAATAGTCACATATGATGTTGGAGATGTTGAGTTGACAGTATCTAAACGATAATTCAAGTTTGAAAGATAAGTACATATAAAAGGTAGGATTTAGTAGAGCGGTGATTAAGGGACAGTTCTCTTCTAGAATGGCATAGTAAAAATATTTAGAGGATTATTTTAATTTGTTTCCAGGAATGTGAATACTACTCCATGTCTACTCCTACTCCCGAACCCAGAAAAATGATGTAACTCTGATGATGATTACTTCTACTGAAAACTTAAGTACTAGGGTAGAAAAAAATGAAAAAAAAAATAGTGGAATTTAGCAGAAATGAAATCCTGGAGCAAACTTTAATTACAAATGGAGTTTGATAAACATTTTCTAATATTCTATCTTGCCTCACTTCCCTCATTTTTGACATGAGAAAAAAATCATGTACTTCAAAAAAATTCTCATGTGAATGAAATGAGATGATTTATATAAAATACTTGGAACAAAGACTGTAAGTGTTTAAAAATATTAAGTATTTTTTTCATTACCTAGGGAAAGTATTAAATGTTGGCATCAACATTGGTAAAACAACTTTATACCGATAGGGTAAGAACAGCCATGAATGGGTAAAGGGAAAGTTGTATGTAGCAGTAACAAGGAGGAGAGGGTATGAGAATTTCTCCATACTAGGGTACTTTAAAAAATTTATGGAAAATAGAATTAAAAGATAATAGGAATCTTTCCATGAACTTTTTGATGACCACTTGTATAAAGGAGAAGCCAAGAAAGGAAATAACAGAGGGTGGCCTGGTACAAAAGATAAGAGCTGGTAACCCCATATTGGGAGGCTCAAAAAATTTCTTTGAATTCGTTTCAACAAAGGGCTGTCTTCATTTCTTAGTTCCTGGACTGTTAATTACTTTTCCTTCAAGAATGTCTTATAGGCAACTCTTGCCTGATTAACATAGAACAGTAAGTCACTTGTGAGTGGATACTTTCTAAATTCATAAATATAGTGGATCACAAGAATTTAATTTAAAACATAGAACTCTATACTAGATATCTTCTTAGAGATATCCCTTACCCAGTAAGTTGAGTATACCCCATAGAAAGTTTGTACATGGCATACAATTTTCCTTGAAGCTTCACATTTCTTTTTGTGCAAGTGTGCAGACAAGAAAAATGAACTTCATTTATTCAGAACCTTTCAATTCTATTCTTCCAACTGTGATTTACAATAAACCAATATCATAGCTCAGCTGGGTGGGATATGTCAAAGAAAGAAAAATTGGACTTAAGCACAGATTTAAAACTACAGTACCATTAGGATCCAAAATAAGAATGGATATCTAAATCTTGGAAGCTCAACAAATAAAAGATTTAGAATCAAAAGGCAATCAGAGAATCACTGTCATCCCTTAGTAAAAGTGAAATTAAAATTCTGCCACGATTTTGGCTTACAAATGTTTATGGTCAAATGTGATTTTCTCCTGGGTAAATGTCATTTTTGTCCTTATAAAAGTTTGTGCACTATCCCTGACAGGATAGTTTTTATGAGTTTGCTCTTTTTTTTTTTTTGTCTTTTTCCGTGTCCGGCAACGGATCGCAACCCTCAGTGTTGCCCCCGTACCGGACTGGGGACCGGCAACGGGATCGCAACCCTCGGCGTTGCTCCCGCACCTCGCTCAGCCAGTGAGCGGGAACTGGTCTGCATGTGGGATCCGAACCCTCGGGCGGGAGCGCCTCCGCGCTTCCCAAGCGGCGCACTATCCAGTGCGCCACCAGGCCGGCCCTTAAAGGACAATTTAAAGCTGGATTTTTATTCTGAATAAGAAGAAATCACATAAATTCCTCTAAAAGAATATTAGCATTTATCTTGTACTTCTTCAAATAATAAGGTACTAAGTTACACTTTTCCAAAGTTAGACAGTATTTTGAATATAAATAAAAACATAATGTTTTAGTAATCTTTTGTTTAAGAGTAATCAAGTTAGCATAATGTTGGTTTTTAAAATTCTTCAATTTGTACTGTTGGGAGGATTAGGGTATGTTTGTGCTTGTCTTACTTTTCAGACTGTCATCCAAGAAAACCAGTACTGCATCTTCATATCAAGAGCTCTGGAGTGAAATATAGGTGAGTTTCCTACACATCATCTGTATCAGTTGGAGCACCATACACAGACATCTTGAGCACCATTGATTTAATCTTTAAAAGAAGAAAACTATGTTTTAAAAATTAAAATGATAATAATTCTTTCTTTCTAGAATGTTGTGAATTCCTAGCACATAGTAGGTGCCTAGTCAATGTTTCCTTCTGTCATTGTTTCCTCTCCCAATACCCCTTTCTTACACACACATTCACCCAATCAATATTCCTTGAAGGGTTTCCTGCATTCAAGATATGTAATTCTTGTTTCAAAGAGCTCTCAAGTAATCTGTATTGTATTATAGGTATTTTCATTAAATATTGGAAGTACACTAAATTTCCTGCAATAACATTTGCTGTTTTGAAAAGATTACCCAAATTCTAAATTTTTCAAAATTTTTACAAACAAAAGAATACTAGTTAGTAAAATATATAAAATATAATGTATTTGAGAGATTCCGTTTTTTACTTTTCCATTTAAAAATGTTCTCACCTGCTTCTATGTATTGGACAATCTTTCAGTTGCCCTTGGATTTTGGTTGATCTATTGAGAGAATGGATTTCAAGATTTCTTCAGGTGATTTGAACATCTGACAATCCAATTGGAAAACCAGGTTTTAATTAATGATTAATGAGCTGAGTTCTTCAGCATACATTTTTTCCCCTCTTCTACTGGCTTGTCTTTGATAAAATATAAAGTATGAGATTTTGTGAAGCAGAAAAACGGGTCACGAAATATTCCTGTAGATTCCTTCCCAATATGTTTGATATTGGTAATTCCTAAATAAACTTTCAAGATTTAACATTATTTTAGGGTAAGATCAAATAAGTCCTGAAGATAACATGAAAAAATTAGTTTTTTAATTGGATTAATAAATTATAGGCTAAACATTGTAAAAATGTGATCATTTATTATTAAGAGAAAACAGTAAGTTATTTTTTAAAAAGTCCAAGGTTGCATAAATTTAATAATATTGAGTGTAAATCTAGTAGCTTGTTTGTGTATCTGAAAATAAAAATGAAAAAGTATTGAATATGTGAAATAATTGGGGAATGAGAATCATATGCTCAACTTTATATGTCAGACCCCCCCAAAGTTTTGTCTTACATTACAATTTCATGTAATATACTATGATTACAGAGAAAATAAAGCAACTAGAGTAGATTTGTTTCAGTTAATTTGTTATAGGTATTTTTAGTTGTAAATGTAAGAAACATTAGTCTTACTGAATTACAATAAACCTTCCCTTTGTTAAACCATTGAAAAATCATTAAGCAGGGTTTAAGAAATGAAAGAAAGCTGGTTTTCTCATCCAGTTCTAAACAATGAAGTCCAATGGAGGAGAGTTTATTTTAAATTGAAGTTCTACAAACGCCCTTCTTTGAACAGAAGTGATATTAATGAAACCTTAAACTCATGGTCATAATGGATCACACTTGTGTTAGTTATTCCCTAGTCAGGACTTTAGCCATATTATCTGCATTTGGCCTTTGGAAACAGCTCTGCTTATAGTCTTGTCAGAGTTATTATGCTGCTTTCTGCAAAGAAAAGCGATATCTGTATTTCCAACCTTCTAGAACATAATAAAGAAGCAAACACTTCTACATAAAGCCTCTT
>NW_007727661.1:399925-402700 GCF_000696425.1 Galeopterus variegatus
TTTTAAATTGAAATTCTACAAACGCCCTTCTTTGAACAGAAGTGATATTAATGAAACCTTAAACTCATGGTCATAATGGATCACACTTGTGTTAGTTATTCCCTAGTCAGGACTTTAGCCATATTATCTGCATTTGGCCTTTGGAAACAGCTCTGCTTATAGTCTTGTCAGAGTTATTATGCTGCTTTCTGCAAAGAAAAGCGATATCTGTATTTCCAACCTTCTAGAACATAATAAAGAAGCAAACACTTCTACATAAAGCCTCTTTGAGTTATTTAATTTGCTTTTTGACAAAAAGAGAATGACACTGAACACTCCACAGAGAACAAAAGCAATTTTTCATGCTATGAAATGCAAACGTTAATTTAATCATCACTAGAAACACCATTACTATAAATTCTGGAAAATCTTATCCTATACTTTCTTTATAGACCTAGTTTGGCCTAACCACATGACATATTAAAAAGATAACTTTCAATTTTTAAAAACAATTTTTTGCAAGTTTTTACCTTAGATGGAAACAGTCAAAAAATTCAATAAAAGTTAAACCAAGATTAAAGGTTAATCCTCTATCTCTCTGATAATTTTCTTTATCGTTAATATACTCCCATTCATTCTTCTAATTTTAGGAGAGACGTAAACATCTTTATTAAAGGAGATTTTGTTTGTTTGTTTGTTTGTTTGTTTTTTGTCTTTTTCGTGACCGGTAAGGGGATAGCAACCCTTGGTGTGGTGTCGCCCACACCGTGCTCAGACAGTGAGCGCACTGGCCATTCCTGTATAGGATCCGAACCCACAGCGGGAGCGTCGCTGAGCTCCCAGCGCCACACTCTCCCGAGTGAGCCACGGGCTTGGCCCAAAGGAGATTTTTAATAACACTGCAAACTAAAAAGAAAAAAGTACGTATAAATATCTCATGAAGTCATTAGATTTCTGGGTGGTTTGGAATGATCACTCAAATACTACATGTAATGCATTAATTGCTAAACTGAAAATTGTTAAGGATGAGAATAATATTTTTTATAACATATTTGAAATGAATATTAGCAGGTAGAAAAACTCTGTATTATAAATAAAAATTGCAATATTTATGATGGTATGCATTGTTTTGTTTTGCTTTAATTGTACTTTCTCAGGGCAATATTTTAATAAGAATCCCATAAAATGTCAAGTGATGCCCTAGATTCCAAAAGACTGAGAATTCCTATTTCTAACAAAATACAGTAGTAAAGGAACCCTTCGACTTTTACCCCAGCTTCACATTTTATGTCAGACCATCTTGCACAAACCTAGAGAGAAGCCATGGGCTCTCAGGATGATTCATGAAATAATATACCCTATATACACACACTTGTAAAGACCACATTAAATACTTGGGATAGCCCATCCATATTGTCTTGTGTGTCTTTTAATTTACCTCTGTGGCCAACGAAACAACCTCGTTCTTAACCTAAAATATATCCAGGATGGCTAGTTCCCCTAAATCCATCTTCTCCCATAATTACCCTATTCCACTTTCTTGCCATGCATTATTCAACATATTTAAAACTGAGCTTACTGTCTTTCCCATTCAAGTTATTCTTTTTGACTTCTCTATTTTTGTTAATGGTATTCATCAAGGTTGGAAATTAGGAGACTGCCTTTCTATGTCCCCAGAATGAGCAGTGGCCAAACACTGTTTGGCCTTCCTGTTATTTTTATTATTTATTAATCTTCCGGGCAGGAACCATTTGAAGACATCATAACTTTAGGTAGTTTCTTAAAACACCCAGCTACTTAGCCATCCCATCCCACTCTCTAAAATTTATCCTACGTAGGGTATCACCCTGTAAAACACACTCTGATTATACCTCATCTTTCTGGAAGTGCTTTGATTATTGATCTGCAGACATCATTAAGAGGTTCATATTTAATAACATGAAATTATGCACAATGATCCTTAATAACTTTTAGTCTTTTATACTGTTACTTATATACCACATTTCACTTTATTGTTTTTAGTTACTTGTGTCATTTTCGTTTTTTGATTTGACCTTCTAGAAAAATGTACATTTTACTAGCATTTTCAAGGGATCCATTTTAGTTTTCTTTTACATATCTGGTTTGTAATATTGACAAATTATAATTGTATTTATGGGGAATAAAGTAATGTTATGATATATGTATACAGTGTGAAATAATTAAATTAAGCTGATTAACATATCCATCACCTTAAATTATTATTATTTCCTCCTGTCTATCTATAAGTTGGTACCCTTTGACCAGTAACTCCCTATTGCCCCAATCCCCCAGTCTCTAGTACCAATATTCTCCTCTCTGCTTCTATGAGTTCAATTGTTTTAAATTCCACATATAAGTGTGGACATTCAGTATTCATCTTTCTGTGACTGGCTTATTTCACTTAGCATAACAATCCCCAGTTCCATCCATGCTGTCACAAATGACAAAATTTCTTTTTTATGAAGGCCAAATAGTATTCCATTGTATATATATACATGACATTTTCTTTATACATTTATCTGTTGATGAACCCTTAGTTTGATTCCATAACTTGGCTTCTGTAAATAACAATGCAATGAACACAGAAGTGAAAATATCTCTGAAACATACTGATCTCAAATCCTTAGTATATATACCCAGAAGTGAGATTGCTGTATCATAGGGTAGTTATACTTGTAGTTTTTTGAAGACCCTCTATGTCCCGTCCCGCGGGATATTCAACGCAGACCCTGGAGGGGGGAGTGGGAATGGGATGGAAGCAAGAGACACAAGAGA
>NW_007727661.1:403700-410886 GCF_000696425.1 Galeopterus variegatus
AGAAACTTGAAAGGAGATAAGAGGTCACTCTTGAGTAGAATTGCATAGCCAGGAGCACAGCGTCCCAGGCACAAACAGATTATGAGGCAGATATCCCGTAAGCACAGACATCTGACACAAGCAGATTGTCACGTAGGCCTGGTCACACAAGAAGGGGTGTGGGGCTACAGGTCCCCAACACCTCCATACTGTTTTTCATAATGGCGGTAAAAATTTACATTCCTACCAATGGTGGACAAGGGTTACCTTGTCTTCACATCCTCGCCAATACTTAATCTTCCTTCTTTTTGATAATAGTTATTCTGACAGGTATGAGGTGATATCTCATTGTGGTTTTTATTTGCATTTCCCTGATTATTAGTGATGCTGGATTTTTTTTCATATATGAGTTGGCCATTTGTACATTTTCTTTTGAGAAATTGCCTATTTAGGTTTCTTGCCCATTTTTTAACTGGGATTTTTGGTTTTCTGCTATTGACTTGCTTGAGTTCCTTACATATTTTGGATATTAACCCCCTATCAGATGTAAGGCTTGCAAATATTTTCTCCCATTCTTTAGGTTGTGTCTTCACTTTATTAATTGCTTCCTTGCTGTACAGAAGCTTTCTAATTTCTATTAAATGATTTCAAATGTAATCCCATTTGTCTATTTTTGCCTGTGTTGTTTTTTAATTGGTTCTATATTTTATATTATTTATCTTTCTAATTTTTATCAATACATACTTCTTATGAATCTTTTTCTTAAAATTTGTCTTTCAGAGTGTTTCAAATTAAAATAGCTCTGAGATTTTCAACTGGTTACATAATAAAATCCAAGCACATTCAATAATTTTCAGTCTGACCACAAAGTATTGTCTAGCTTTAATATCAATGTGTGGTTTCTTTTAACACGCGGCTTTTCCTTCCTTTCATATCTCTTCTGCTCTGTTTCTAGCCATCTTTACCTCCCTCCTGTATTAGTGCTCTAGCCTCCTACTGACTTCCCTGCTTAGAGCCTTGTCTCTTCCTTTAGTTTGTTCTTAACACAACCACCTTTGATCCTGATAAAACTTAAATCAGTTGATTTCCTTCTTTAGCTCAAAACTCTCCAAAGGCTATCATTTTCTCTCAGAGTAAAACCCAAATCCTTGTAAGAGTCTACAAATCTAGATGATCTGACTCCGCTCTCTCTCTGGCTTTATCTACTACCAGCCTCCCCAAGTCACTCCTTGCTGAAACTCCATGAATCTCCATGTTGTTTCTCTAACAAAATACCTATTTTTCTTTTTCATTTTCTCATAGTACCTACCTTGTGTGTCCCTGATAATGCACAATTCTTCACATACTGTATTATAATTACTTATGTCTCTCTTGCCCCTTTCTTGCTAATTTATAAAATTTTTGAAATGTGGATCCAGCTTTATCACGTTGGGTGAGGGCCCAAATATTTATCTGGGTGTTAGTTTTAGCAAACTTATGTGGGTGTTAGTTTTAGCAAATATATCTGCAGAAAATTCAATAAGACATTTTTTTTTTCCCCCTGAACTGTGGGAATGATTTATTTTTTCCTAGTGTTTGGGAAAATCTACACTTTTGAAAAAGGCATGTTGCAAAAACAGTTCTGTTCAGTTTTCTTTGATTAGTCTTAACTATGTTATCATTTCCCTACTGGGCTCCAAAAGAATACAGACAAAAGAAAATGTGTCTCTAGCTTTTGTTTTAGTTTTAAGAGTTTTATCTTTTAATAATGATAAGCGCTTTAGAAAAGCTGAGGAGGTATTTGCTTTGGCATGTTTCCTGAAAAACACTTTTCTTTGAATTTGACTAGTCTGATGATGAGAGAGAAAGAAAGATTCCTGTCTCAAATTTTGTGCTTCTAGTTCTTCCACATATGTCAGTGAGGCACAAAGCCTTCAGCATCACAGAGCTTGAGTGTTCTGATTCTGCAACTAGCAGCTAGTGAACTGTTACGTCATAGTCAAATTTTTAAACTGTTAGCAAACTGCATCGGTGAGACACACCATCTTGTGCTAATTACTTAAGTTATAAGAGTTTCTGTTTTTCTCAGAGTTAACACAGCAGTAATAGTAACAGCACATCTATCAAAGGAGTATTATGGGTATAGAGTGAAATAATGTATTTAATGAGTTTAGCACAGTGCTGGGCATGAAGTAAAAGATTGGTAATTTTGTTTTGAAATCTCTTACTTTTATTTATTTTTTTCCTTTTGCAGTTCTGTTTTTTGTTTATTTTTTTGATTTTTCTTTACCTAATTTAATGGTACTCAAGTCAAGAGCAATTTTTTTTTTCTTTTCCTTTTACCCCTGAGGAAATTAAACAATATCTGATCACATTTTTGATTGACATGACTGTGAGAGGGGAGCTACTGGCATCTAGTGAACATTAAACATCTTACAAAGCACAGAATAGCCCCCCAAAGTAGGAATGATCTAGCTCAATCTGATTCTGCAACTAGCAGCTAGTGAACTGTTACGTCATAGTCAAATTTTTAAACTGTTAGCAAACTGCATCGGTGAGACACACCATCTTGTGCTAATTACTTAAGTTATAAGAGTTTCTGTTTTTCTCAGAGTTAACACAGCAGTAATAGTAACAGCACATCTATCAAAGGAGTATTATGGGTATAGAGTGAAATAATGTATTTAATGAGTTTAGCACAGTGCTGGGCATGAAGTAAAAGATTGGTAATTTTGTTTTGAAATCTCTTACTTTTATTTATTTTTTTTTCCTTTTGCTGTTCTGTTTTTTGTTTATTTGTTTGATTTTTCTTTACCTAATTTAATGGTACTCAAGTCAAGAGCAATTTTTTTTCTTTTCCTTTTACCCCTGAGGAAATTAAACAATATCTGATCACATTTTTGATTGACATGACTGTGAGAGGGGAGCTACTGGCATCTAGTGAACATTAAAAATCTTACAAAGCACTGAATAGCCCCCCAAAGTAGGAATGATCTAGCTCAATATCATTGTGCCTAGGGTTAAAATGTCACTGTGCCAAGGTTGAGAAACCCTGCCCTAACCTATGAACTTCTTCCCCGTCTACCTACTTGCATTCCAATCTTATTCCTCTACTGTCCTCTACTTTTTCTTTTTATTTATTATATTTTTGCCTTTCCTTCTTCACAGCCATGTTCAAATAAACAATAAACCTTGAATTTCATTTTACTTTCTATGTCTTCAAAATATTTTGTGAAAAATGACCCACACCATTCTAACACTGGTGTTGAGAAAGACAGTCACCTTGGGCCATGAGCTTCCATGAACTTCCCTGTTGAGTGTGCCTGATGACAAGGACTATCATCCTCAGACACCAAGCAGTTTTAGTAGTTAGTCACTTAAGTAACTTCTTAGGTCCAAGTGCCCAGATGCTGCCCACAGTGTCACTTCTCACTGTGCAGCTAAAGCTGGGGTACAGTGCATTGGGTGCAGGGCCTGCATCTGGACCCACCATGTTGCCCTGTGGAACTTGAAGGCAAGAGGAACTGGCATTANATCACATTTTTGATTGACATGACTGTGAGAGGGGAGCTACTGGCATCTAGTGAACATTAAACATCTTACAAAGCACAGAATAGCCCCCCAAAGTAGGAATGATCTAGCTCAATGTCATGGTGCCTAGGGTGAAAATGTCACTGTGCCAAGGTTGAGAAACCCTGCCCTAACCTATGAACTTCTTCCCCGTCTACCTACTTGCATTCCAATCTTATTCCTCTACTGTCCTCTACTTTTTCTTTTTATTTATTATATTTTTGCCTTTCCTTCTTCACAGCCATGTTTAAATAAACAATACACCTTGAATTTCATTTTACTTTCTATGTCTTCAAAATATTTTGTGAAAAATGACCCACACCATTCTAACACTGGTGTTGAGAAAGGCAGTCACCTTGGGCCATGAGCTTCCATGAACTTCCCTGTTGAGTGTGCCTGATGACAAGGACTATCATCCTCAGACACCAAGCAGTTTTAGTAGTTAGTCACTTAAGTAACTTCTTAGGTCAAAGTGCCCAGATGCTGCCCACAGTGTCACTTCTCACTGTGCAGCTAAAGCTGGGGTACAATGCATTGGGTGCAGGGCCTGCATCTGGACCCACCATGTTGCCCTGTGGAACTTGAAGGCAAGAGGAACTGGCATTACCTTGCTGATACTCATACTGTTTGCTCAACTGTGAGCAATAAACTGCCCTGCTCTGAGTCACCAAGTCTCACTGTCTACTTTTGGCACCTAGGGAGTTGTGGCAGGTTTACTCCTCTGTCTCCTCTGTAAGGTTGGGATTTCCTCCTGACAACTGCATCGCCGGATAATCCATGCAATTGAGAGTGCCCCATAGCACTCAATTTATAAGGTTCCTTTTTTTCTTTGTTGTGTTTGTTTTGTTTCTATCCCAACACTATAGGAATTTGTCCTAACAGGTTTACTTAATCATCATTACCATCAATCATTAATTATTATCACTGGAAGGGCCAAAATTTGGTATAGATCTTTCTGGCTCCAACCCCAGGCATGCCTGTCCCACTATGTCAGGTGTAGTTACTTTGGCTTTACCTTAATCCCTTTTATCCGTGTGCAGAAACATTTTGTCGTTTTAGGTTTGCTGCTATCTCTGCTTTTTACTGTAACAATTCTTTAAATATGTAGTTAGATTTTTGCTCTACAATGTTGTAAATCCCTTAAAGTCTGTATCATACTCAATTTTGGATTGGTATCCTACAAATTAGAAATACCTCAAACATAGTAGGCTGTCTATATTTAGTACAAATGAGACAGAAAATTATATATCTTATTCTTAGACATGATTTTGTTAGCCCTCAACATAGTTTTGAAATTATGTTTTTTTCTGGGGGGGGGGCGATTATATAAAATTATTTTATGGATCCTATTTGGAATATATTTCAGCATTAAATGTTTCCATGAAGGTTCATTATTATCGGGTCCGAGATCCTAGCCTCAGCCCCTGTGTCAACAGGGCTACAAGGACTGTTCATCTATTGGCAAATCACAGAAGATAAGATATGCCCACCCCGAAACTGGTCCTGACACTCATTATGGGAAGAAAACCACACTAAAATAGTTAGGTATTTTAACTATTTTCTTGATAGCTGTAACCATTATTTAATTAAGTTATCTCTCTTTTTTCCTTCACTTCTCTATTTTCACATTTACCTCACTTTGATTACAGTATATATTTTCTTTGTTTATTTATTTTAAATAAATTTTTACAATTCACTTCGATATTTAACTGTATTAACAGTGATGTTGCATACAAAGGGGGAAAAAAAGTTTCCATATTACTAATAGCAGAATTACTAACTTTCTCCTTGCTATTGAAATTCTTCGCTTTCTTTGTACTTAATGTAACAAGGAAAAATGACTCACAATGCTAGACCTCATTTTGGTGCTGGTGCCATTCTTCAGGGTAGTTCATACATAAATTCTTTTCAAAAATAAATATTTTACACTCTCCAGAAGAGAAACATTTTTACAGCATGGTGTGAGTTGTTTTTCAACATTTTAGGGAAAACTCGCGGGCGGTTACAGTAAATGACCATTATGTAACAACTGCACGCTCAGCAGCATTTCTTCTGCCCCAACAGGTTGCACAGTTTAAATAAATGTCATTTTTTCAAGCTTATAGCTAATTCTGATACACAGAACATAAAATAAATGTTTTAAATAATGTTCCTATTGAAAATCAATATTTTTCAGTTTTTATGAGCACTGTATGTGACATAATGAATGGAATAAAATTTATATTACATATTCTTCAAAGAACTTTTAAGGAGTCACACATAGTATAGAACTCGTTTCTTCATATTACGTTCCCTTATGATAGGTTAAAAAAATACCTTTTCAAATCTAGCTTTACATGTTCTACAAATAATGTATTTTCCATAAATAATACATCAGTAATATAATATTAATTTAAACATGAAAAACAAACAAACAAAAAGAACAGGGAAGTAAAATTATAAAAATTTATAAATTTTTCTGCTTGTAGAACATTGGTGCTATATTTAATCCCTTTTGAATATTCTACAAATGCATTACATGGGATTATTTCTGAGTTGTGAAAGCACTATTGAACTCCTATAATTATCAGGTGCAAGGAGGACTAATTTTGCAAAGCTTGTTCTTTTCCATGCATTGAGTTATGTGCGTTAGTTAGATTTCTCAAATAGGAAAATTTAGATATGTAACTCCACGTTACAGGAAATTGAATGCCTAATACATTGGAGGGAACATGGTTTATCACAAAAGTCTTTACACCATGCTTTTCTTACTCTGGCATCTGGTTTACAACTTTTATGTCTCTGCTGTGTTTGCCTAACTTGGATTATGAGGCCATTGAACTGACTGTATGTGCTCTGCCACGTCTAGTACATTGAGGGATAAATGGGCTCTAATCAGCTGGATTCTTCCAGTGTGCTAATGACTTCCTAAGAAGAAGTTAGCACATGGGGTACTAAACTCACTCTTTTTGATCACTAGAGTACCATTTAGCAAATTGCTGCTGCAATGGGCTAAATGACACCCCAGTGTTCTGAGAAAGTTAATTGCAGATTCTAAGGTACCTAACCTACTCCTATGACCTAACTGAAAACAGAAATGTGGGCAATTCCATTTGCTTCCGAGCACTGGCTTGATGATGTATTAAGTGCTCTGAACTTCTAAGAACTTCTATGTAAATGAATAGGGTTTCTCAGTTTCACTTCTGGTTTTACTCTTGGGACTATCCTACCCCTGTAGGGACAGAGAAAATGAAACCATTCCTCTACTTGTCTCAACCTGTGGGGAATCTGCATTTTCAGATGCTTGCAAAGAATTTTCCTTTCCTTACCTTCATGAAAACTATCTCAGGTTTGGGAAAACTATCACCGTGTATCTGTGTTTTGAGGCTGAAATGGGAACACTATGCAATGCCTCAATTTTTCCAGTGTTGGGACTCAGAGGTCGATATCCCAATATATGTCTCTCTAACATGCTGGACTAACGAGGCAGCTTCAAGGTCTCTGCCCATCCCCTCATCTCTTGTCTCTCAATTCTCTGTCTCTCTCCAGAGCCCAGCACAAAGCTGTTCCTTTATATGCCTAAGTTTGACCTGCCAAAGAAGAAAGCGATTACTTCTATTTTTTTCCAAGTTTTTATTAACTTCACTCATATTGCAGGAAGAAAGACTGAAGTTTGTCT
>NW_007727661.1:411172-411636 GCF_000696425.1 Galeopterus variegatus
TTTTTTTCCAAGTTTTTATTAACTTCACTCATATTGCAGGAAGAAAGACTGAAGTTTGTCTACACACCTGGACAGACTTTTGTCACAAACCATTGTCTTCTATTTTGGTCCTATTTAGTATTTCAAAGACAATCATTTACCAGTGATTGCCTCTCTGCAAGCCCAACAGACTTTGTTCCAGGCTATTGTATATTTTCCAAGTCCATTGTATCTCCCTCATTTACTCCTACAGCCCATCTCCCCTTTTCCTATGAAGAAGGATATTATAAATATCTTTACCCCATGGAGCAGTTGGGCGATCATTCTGTAATTCCCCTATGCTATGCACATTAAAATAAAAATTTTAAACATCTATTAATCTGTGTTTTGTCCATTAATTTTCAGTGAACCTTCAAGGAGTGAAGGCAAAGTTTTCCTTTGGCACTAGGTTTCCCGGGACTATTTTAAGCACTTGAGTAAATAAA
>NW_007727661.1:412861-418921 GCF_000696425.1 Galeopterus variegatus
ATATACTTTTCAAATAAATTTCTTAGCTTAGCTATATATGGTGGTAAGGTGCTTATGATTTTTTGGAATTTATTCTTAACTCTTTAGTCTTTCTTAAATGTACATTCCTTTAAACAAAAGCAAGCTTTTTATTTCCCGATTAAAAAGAAGTATGTTGAGTTGCATTTTGAAAAGAGCAATAATCTGTCATTGCATTTTCTTGTGACTGGCAAGAACCTACATTTTCTTCTGTAAGATCAGTGTTTATAAATGACTTGCTTTCTAAGCAAGTACTTAACAGACATCATATCTCAAAACATCATATATTCCTATAAAGGTAAAAAGGAGCAAACAGCACTCCTCTCACTGATCAGTATCGAAGCCTTCAGCTGAATTACTGAAACATGGCTCAAATGCCTGGCTCAAAGCACACAGTGAACTTAGAGCAATAATTATAACCTAGGGCAGGGTGTTCTCACTACCATGGTTGCAACTGTTTTCTCAGCGCACTTCAATAAGCTTTTGGTTTTCTAAGGGGATATGGAAGATAGAACACTTATGATGAAAATAGGTACGTATATCTTCTAGTGATACCCTTACAGGTTAATGTGAATTTATTTGCATCCTCGAATCTCCCAGTTAGATTTAAGCAGCTCACGGCCTAAACAAACAAACAAAATAACATTTACCATATCCCTGCTTTGATTTTTTTCTTTTTCTTTTNTAAGGGGATCGCAACCCTTGGTGTGGTGTCGCCCTCACCGCGCTCAGCCAGTGAGTGCACCAGCCATTCCTATATAGGATCCGAACCCACGGGAGCGTCACTGCGCTCCCAGTGCCGCACTCTCCCGCATGCGCCACGGGCTCGGCCCCCTGCTTTGATTTTTTCAAAAGTCCTTCTCTTTTTACCTGGGTCAACTGTGATGACTGAGGTGACAAATTATTTTTCTTTTGTTTGGCCATCAATATATACCATAATAATGTACAGGATTTTCCTGAACATTATGACATTTCTATGTGATTTGTTTTCTGGGTAAAAAGACTCTTTTTTTTATAAAAAATGGTTAACACCAGGGTTAGCAATATTAATACATAATGTCATACATGGTTGTTTGGACATTACAGTGAAGGCTGCTTATAGCAACCCTGAGTGTTTATTGTTGGCAATGAATTGATCTGCTGTTCTAATGTGACATGTTCAGTAAAATGACATGTATCATTGCCTGGTTCAAGGTCTCTGCTATAACAATGTGAGGTAAATAAAAAATAATTCTTTCCCATCTGAAATGTTTCTAAACCTCCTGTGCATCAAAATTAATGGAGTATTGACTAAAATTCCACTTACTAATACTCTATGATGATATTTAACAATTTTTAAACCATATTACTAGTGATCCCTCCCACACTGAGAGGAACACCACTTTGTTGAGCTTTATAAAATTCTGGTTTCTAAAGGAAACACTCACCAGAAATTTTCTACTGAGGTTAATGTAAAGTTTTTATATATTTTCCAGAGTTCCAATAGTTGATGAAAATGTATGTGGGTGCACAAGCTTGTTTCTATTTATTACCTTAACAAATTCAGTGTATATGTGGGATTCAGCTTATATCTTGAACAAAGACACAGGTTGTTAAATTTTAAAATTATTTAAAGCAATGTGTTTATAATTTGCCTCTGAGGAGTCCCCTTAGTAACAGACGTGAGGATTGAATGCAGGGCAAACAGACTGAGCTTCACTTCTCCACATAGGAGGAGCTCAATTCTTCCTACTTCTTTATATGAAGCTTGGCTTAAGATTCCATTAGTTCATGGCCTGGGCTGCTTTACCTTCTTTAAGGCAGACTGAGTGAATTGGACCCAGGTGAGAGATCTCTGTTTCCATCTCCATATTTGTAATATGAGGCATTTAGGAATGATTAACACCTTTCCCTAAATGTGGTTAAAAGAAATGAATGAGAAAGGTTTGGAAGTCCTTTGCAAAAGGCTACTCATGGTTCCTTAAGTGTTTATTATATGTAGATGACTGCTTACTAATAAACTAAAATATATGGCCGTCATTTGTAAGAATTCTGAAAAGTAGAAATTTGAACTTACATCATTGACAAAGTAAGATTAGTCAAGTTGTTGTACTATTTTCTTAGAGCATTTGACCACATAGGTTGTTGAGCAAGTCACTTACCTTTTCTAAACCCCTCTTTTCTTGTCTGTCCTGAAGGAAAAAATATAGCATCAACCTCAGGGTGCTTTTGATTAAGAAATGAGATAACACCTGTAAAGAAAGGAGCACAGTGACTGGCACAGCAAGCAAGCATGAGCACTGAATAAAGGCTTACTGTTGTTGCTGTTGTCATTGTTACCGTTATTGTCATTTGCATTTTTTGGTATATCTGTCAGAAAATTCACCCTTGACAATTTATTATTCATGGGAAATAAGAAAATGCTTTATACAGAAGAGGAATAAAAATATGACCTTAAAAGGACCCACTCTTTACTAACTCCTTTCTCTTTCTTTAAGCTTCTGCTGAGATCATAACAAACCCATCTGAGTCATTATGATCTCACAAGAAGTATATGAGAGGTTTCCATTGAAATTTCACTGAAATCTTAATGCATCCATTATGGTTCTTCCAGTGAAATCATAATCATATGTTCTGAAGCTATCATGGTGTGTCGTGTCAATGAATACTAAGGGAGTCCTCATGCACAGACCATTGACATGATAGACTATAATGGCTCTTTCAGAGCTGCTATGGTCCACTGTGTCAATGCCTACTGAGGGAGCCTTTAACGTACTGATCCAAGCCTGCATGCCGAGTACTTCTCCACTGTGTGGAGAGGGGATAGTCTTATGAATATTTGGATGAAAAGCTAGTTGCTTAATTTTCATTCATTTTTAACAGGCCTAACTGTGATACAGTGATTAGTGTGCATCGTGATACTTACTATATGGTTAAGTTTTATTTAAGAATATGTAATAGTTGTCATCTTCCCAAGATGTGGGACAACTTACTTCAAAAAGCAACTGTCTGTATAAAGGATGAGTGCACCTTGTGGGGTTCATTGGGACATGATGCAGTGTAACTTCCCAACCTAATCATCTCAGAATCACTGCTGACCACTAATGAAAGCTGCTGAAAGTAATTCCTCATTATTTCTAAACTATATCTCTGCTTGTGATTTATTATTCAGAATTCAGGATCACGAAAATGAAGAGTATTCCTAAATTCATTTCTAAATTAAAAAGAGAAATTCAGATACATTTGCAGGAAACATTGAAAATGTTAACTTTAAAGAACAGAATATATTCACATTAAGTCTTAGTTATCCAATCATGACCACTTGAATTCTTTTTCTTCAGTGTGGAAAAAACTAAGGGTTAGATTGTACAGATGGTCAATCATATTGCACTGACTTTTAAATTTGTTTGCTTAGGGCCGAGCCCGTGGTGCACTCGGGAGAGTGTGGCCCTGGGAGCGCAGCAGCTCTCCCGCCGCGGGTTCAGATCCTATATAGGGATGACCGGTGCGCTCACATTGCTCACTGGCTGAGTGCGGTGTGGCCGGTCTCAAAATGGACAAATAAATAAATAAATAAATAAATAAAATTGTTTGCTTAAATAAAAGCTATAGATCCCTTTAAGTATTTTGTAATTAACTAAAATTATTAAACAATTAGAAAATCCAATTTACAAGATAATTCTCATTCTAAATATCCAATAGAAGCTAGGAAATTAAAAAAAAAAATACCTTTTGGAGTTTTAGCCCTTGCATCTTTTCTCATCCAGAATGGACTTTGTCAAAGTTTTTCAATAAATTCTATTGCCCTTTTCTACCAATACATATTTCTTTCTCTTCTTTCCCTTTACATCACTTTTCAAAGTATGTGAACTATTTTTTATTTTTTTAACTTGTTTTTGCACTTGGCTGAATGTCAAATCATTCTTTTTAAAGTATTAACTGATAACTGCAGTTACCTACATATGACTTTACCATGTTATTAACACTTCAAAGAATACAGTACTATCATATTAAAAAATCTTGTAATCCAACTCCTTAAACACCCCCCTCCAAAAAATTAAAGAAAAATGACAGTTTTTAGTCAAGAAATCTCTTTTTTATAACCTGTGTCACAGAGCTAGTTTTATTTTTGTTTGAAAGGCTAACCATGACTAGATTTACCAGTGGCCCAGGAGCAGTATAAATAAGACTGAAGACAGATTAATAATAAAAATAGCAAAACAGCTAACATATATAAGCCAAATATTATCCATTTGCCCAACCAGATCCATTCTCTCTCTTCTCTGTGTCCCGACTGGTAGAGGACTGGAGTTTCACCACTTTTTCTCCCTTGGTCTTTAGAATCCAGTTGGTTACAGCCAGTGGGAGGCATAAGTAAGAAGTCAGGGGGAATGAGAAGGTAGTCAGCTGCTTCTTCTTCTGCTTTATCTCGTAGTCTGGCAGTAGCTGCATCCCTGTAAAACTAGGGTATGAACAGCTTCAGCTCTCAGGCTCCAAAAACAGTAACAAGCCTCTAGGTGAACATGGCTTCCTGCTATTGTTAGTCCCTGGGCTTCTCAACATGTATTGTAGGTTCCTTTACACTGGCACACATACCTTAAATTGCCCCATCATTAAAATTTTCTCAGTTAAACATTTTGAATAGAATTATCTTTCTTATTGATACTATTATTAATATAATAAATGAAGCCAGGTCTGATTGCAAAAAACAGACTATCAAGATGGGTTTCTGAAATTGGACTCCACACATTTCTAATGAATACATAAGTGATCTATTTAATGGTGGGTTAGTAGTAGGATGCTGGAATTTCTGGTGAACATGGCATCACATTACCTAAATTTAATATAAAATTTATGACATGAACTGTAGTGATGGTGGAGATCTAGTCTGTGGTTATGATCCCTATTAGAAAGTTGGTGAGTACAGGATTATGGCACTGATTTTGACTGTGGTAAAATTACAAAAATAAAAAAGCAAGGTCTGTGTCTTGAAATTTCAATTCAGGGTGTGGATTAAGAATCATGATTCCTTTGGTACTTGGTTTAGTGTTTTATTTTGGGTCTCTCCAAAGAAGACTCAGACAAGAATTTGGGTTTAAGCAAATTCTTTTTTAGGTAATCCCAGGAAATACAGTGTGAAAGTAAAACAAATAATAAGGGAAAATATATAAAATGTACATTAATGAGCAGGTTACCTCATGTATAACTAGGGCTCAATCCATTGGGAATTCTCTGGGAAACTATACAGAACATTATCTATACAATCCATATAGCATTGCAATTTTAGGGAAGAGAAAGGTGAGATATTTAATCTACTAATTCTCATCACTTACTTCTTTAACACTGCTGAGGTGTTAAGTTTCTGTCACTTCCAGCTCACCCCTCATGAAAGTACACTACTAGGGCAAAGAGTAAGCAATGCTTGAGTTAAGGAGCACTGGCAGGTAAAGAAATTTCCACTGGAGTTGAAAATAATCTCTGGGTTGTACTGAGAGCAACTGGGTAGTGCCCTGGTCCTGACAGCATCTGCTATAATTCGGTTAAACATAATACTCATGTAGCCATAAGGCAGACAGAGGAAATGATTAGGACCAAGTCCCAATCTTATGGTTTGTAGAGTTGCAAGTTCAATTAAATGCACAGCTCACTAAGTCTTTTGTGCCAATGTGAAAGCACTGGTTTGAAATGAAAAGAATCCTAGAGACACAGATGGGGAACTTCAGCAGGTACAATGGAAATCTACACACATACATTCCTAAAACTTCCTTGCTTGGAGAAGAAACTGTCTTCCTCACCTTTTATTTTATTTTATTTTTTTGAAAGAGAAATAGCCTTCCTTGAAAAAAGTTTCTTCAATGACTGTTATTCTTCACAAGGCTAACAACCACTACACTTAATTACTTCCAAGCCCATAATGAGAGTTAAAGGTCAGCACTTCTCAGAGAGAACTGCAAAGTCTTTTCTGGGAAGAATAAGGTCCCTTAAATTTTCTGGGAAGAGATAGCATGTGCAGCAAAGAAACAGCAATGTCTTGCCAATTTCTATGGCAGTAGCCAAAAGATC
>NW_007727661.1:419404-420807 GCF_000696425.1 Galeopterus variegatus
AGCATGTGCAGCAAAGAAACAGCAATGTCTTGCCAATTTCTATGGCAGTAGCCAAAAGATCATATGTGGTAAGGAACTCTGTGGAGGAAATTAAATATTACATTTGTTTGGTAAATTTATTCTATATTGATATATTCACTAGGGATTTGACATTTACTGTGTTAACTTGATGACTACAAAATGACTCTAATAATTTTCCCTGTTGGTCTATTGAAGCCTAGGCTCAAAAGTATCCTTTAGTCAATAAGGTTGAGACTCAAGGATATCCTTGGCAGGCTATGTAAGATTAAGTACAAACACTTTGAGGTGGGGAAAGGGTGCGGAGAATGCCATTGCGATTTTAATAAGAGTGATGGTCTCAACCACCACCTATGCATACCTATGCTACAGTTCAAGAATATTCTTCCACCAGGGCACTAAGACGTGCATTGTTGAGAGAAGCACCAACGTCCTTTGACTAATTCTATAATAATTCTACTCTGTAAGTTGGAGATTGTGGTGGGATGGCAATGTCATGGCATTGTGCTTCTTCAATTCAATAATTAGCTTCCTTAGAGAAATAGGTCAGGTAGCAGCACCTAATCATCAGAGACCAGATGGACTCAATTGCCACAGTAAGTTATAGGAATCAATTGGCAAGCAGAATGCTTTGACATCCTGGAGTCTTTTGTAATACCTACTCAATATCAGGGTCCTGAGGAGTTAAATGGTTGGGCAATCTACTAAGATACTATTTGATCTATATAATGAGAATAATTCTTGGCCTGAGTGGTGTTGCAGTAATGGGCATTCAAGGACTACTATTAAATTCTTAAAATGTAGCTAGTTCATAGACCCAATCTCCCTTGATGGAGAGAGAAGCTAAATTCCTTTAAGGAAAGTCCCTCAAATTCAGTAAAAAAGAATACATTGTAAATGTTGAGCCATTAATTCCCCTGAAGAACTTGTGTTCATTTTTCCAAGATGACTGTATACTGAGTAGAAGAAAATTTCTAGATTTTTGTAGGGGTATCAGATACTGGCTCTGAGTAGATATCAATCTACTTTGCATTCAGAGAACACGAAGCACTACTGTTCCTGACTGGTTAAAAAGGTAGCTTATCACAATAAGCAACCACATTGTATTTTGACAAAATAAAATAAAATAAAATATATATATATATAAAAAGGTAGCTTACGGTGATCATGTGATAAATGTAGTCTTGGCATATGTCTATTTCATGGTAAAACCTCAGGATCCCTGAATCCATTCTAAATCACCTTCAAAATGATAAATCAAAAGAAAAGTATATCAGTGGGGGAATTGAAGATATTAGTGCAACCATCATAGACTTAAAACATGTTCCATTGGTGATTATTATTTAATTTACTTTTTGGTGATAAAAAAATAAAATTGGTCTTGG
>NW_007727661.1:421385-424007 GCF_000696425.1 Galeopterus variegatus
CACCTTCAAAATGATAAATCAAAAGAAAAGTATATCAGTGGGGGAATTGAAGATATTAGTGCAACCATCATAGACTTAAAACATGTTCCATTGGTGATTATTATTTAATTTACTTTTTGGTGATAAAAAAATAAAATTGGTCTTGGGACATGGCTATGGATAAATATAATCAGACTATGACGACAACTAAGGCTGCTGTTTTCAGGTGTAAAATGTATAATGTATTGGTGCACTACTCAAATTCCTTTTACCAGGTCTGTGCAATTGAAGCTTCTGTGAATAGTTGATTCTAAGAGTTCATACCTGCTTCTCCAGAAAATTGTCCTCTGCAGAACACATGTCACTTTGTCTTCCTGGGAGTATATTCTCACCTCTTTATTATGAGGGTACCATATCATGGTGTTATAAAAGCCTGGCCCTCTTGCCTCAACAGTGAGGCCAGTTCTATGATATAAATCATGATCTAGAGCTCCCAGAAGAATTGGCCTGAAGGTTGACTCAAGCTGAGATCAGTGCCTACATAACTCATTTCCCCACTTTATCCTGTTTGCTTTACTCCTTTTCTCCAAAGAGTGCTTGCTTAATTAATTACATGCTCTTGAACCCCTGTCTTAGACTCTGTTTTTAGAAGACCTTTCTTCTTTCTTAAAAGTTTGTTTACTGGCAAATAAAGACAGCTTTTTGCCTCTTACATAGCAAAGGATTTTCTTAATTCTAACCAATAAAGGCAATTGAAAGCAGTTCACATTCGCCTTCTAAGAAACATACACCTTTACTATCTTATCTCATAATGGAGTTCAGAGGGATCTTCAATAACCAGGTAAAATATAACTTTAACTCTGACCAAAACCCTTATTTTATAAGGAAGAAGTACAACAATAGGATCATTGGCACAAAAATCTCTGGTCTCATGATATACCCTGCTCTGGGCTGATTGTGTCCCCCAAAAGTTCATGTGTTGGAAATTTAATCCCCATTGTAACAATGTTAAGAGGATGGGAAATCCAATTATATATTTGAAAGTTAGGCCCTTTGAGAGGTGATTGGATTGTGAGCATTGTGCCACTGTGAATGGATTAGTCTATCCATGGAGTAGTGAGTTAATGGTAGTAATCATGAGTGTAGACTGGTGGCTTTGTAAGAGAGCACATGAAAGAGCTCTTGCAATTCTTGCCATGTGATTGCTTGCATTGCCACAGGACCCTGTAGATATTTTCCATCCAAAAGAAGACTCTCACTATATGCATCCCCTGGACCTTGATCTTCCCAGTTTCCAAAACTGTAATAAATAAATTTCATTTTCTTATAAATTACCCAGTTTTAAGTATTCTGTTATCAGAAACAGAAAATGGACTAATACATACCCCATCACACAAAAGTAGCGGCCTGATAAAATGGTGGAATGGCTACTAAATGACTGGTTATGGTGCCAATGAGGGGAAAACACCTTGTAAGGTAGAAAAGCTGTCCTATAAGATTCAGAGAAGCCTTTAAATTAAAACCAACATATGGTGTTGTATCCTTCACAGCAGAGAGCAGAGGTCTGGGAAGCAAGGGGTGGATGTGGGTACCCCTTGTCTATATGTTCATAATGTAATTAAAGGATTTCAAATTTCTTTCTTTGTAACTTTAGGCATAGCAGGTTTGGGGGCCTTGGAGAACAATGCTTCTGCCAAGGAGCACATTCATAGTTCCAGTAAATCGGGCCATTTTGGGCTTCTTATGCCAGTACACTGCAAGCAGTGAAGGAAGCTACTGATTTGACAGCAATGAACAAAACCAGTTGTCAAAGGAAAATTAGATGGCTGCTACAAAATGGGTCAAAGAAGACTCTTTTGAAACCAGGAGTCTCATTGAGTCTATATTAGTAAACCATGCCCAACAATCCATGTCCACATCCTGAATTTGGCGACATTTTTCTTTATTCTTTTCTCTCACTTCTCTCAGCTTTTCTTTATATTCCCAAACTGTGTCCTGATTTCCTATCATAACACAAATTATTCACGTTCATTACTTTATATGGAGATTATTCTTTTCTTTCTTCTGTTCTTCTCTCTTCTCTTTTCCTCTTCCATTTTCATTTTATATTTTGCACTAGTTTATCTTGAAAGATATGTTTAGTTACAGAAAGCCATTTCCATAAAAGTAAACAGCTAGCATGGTTTACCTGGTAGATTAGGCCTGGACATGATCTGACTAGTTAATTTTGTACATTCATAATCTGAAATTATACAAATAAGATTTGAATGATAGAGTTATCGATCATTAAGGAGAGTGCCATTAAAAACAAAAATAAAGCACTGGAGCTGAAACTAAGACCACTGAGATTTGCCTTCTTCTTGACATACACCTGTAATTTAGGAATTTTCTGTTGGGTTCTTCATGTGTAAAACCCTACACATCAGTTAACCCCTTATTCCTAAGGTCTTTTCATAATTCTTGATATCTATTTTTCTACTGGTCAAAATAAATAATAAAGATCAGCTTTTCATAGTAACAAGTATCCCAAGAAAAGTGTTGAGATGTTCAAATAAGTTTGGGGAACACTTCACAATATATTGTTATTCAGAGATTTGTAACCTGTGCAAGTTAATATTTAATTTGTGAAGTCTCTTAAAAAAA
>NW_007727661.1:424842-425664 GCF_000696425.1 Galeopterus variegatus
AAAAAAAGAATGCTTGTTTAAACAGGGAAGACATATAAGCAGTAAATTTTAAATTTGAAGAACTACATTTTTCTATGCTAAAATCCTCATGACATATAAGACTGTAGGGCTATTCAAACATGATTTAAACTTGAGAAACTTTAACAAGAAAAAGTCACCATTTGAGTAGTCCTTTTCATGTATAGATTGCCAAGCATTACATTATATTTATTCTTGAAGTAAATCTGCATGTGGCAGAAAACTTGTCTCTGGATAATGATAAAAAGTCACAAAAGAAAATTGTTGCTCTACTTAGTAATAAAAAAAAGATGATGTCACTCAATAGGTCAGTTGTTTGGCATGAATAAAACCTCCATTTTAAAATCATCTAAAAATGACTATCTATGTAGAGTTAGTGAGAGACTGAAATTAGTAAATGAGTCACAGTAATGAGTCTTTTCTTACTGTATTGTTGAAAGTAGACTGTGCAAGCTCATTCTTAGCTGAAGCTAGGGCAGAGCACAAGAATTCTTTGAAACTGAATCTCTGCAAAATAATAGCTCACAGACAGCATTTCTGATACAATAAACAAAGTAATTGTTAATGATTGAGTTGCAAAATTGGTTCGTATTATAATATTTTAATGAGTAAAGTTTTGAGAAAACAACATGGAAATTCTAGCATAAAAACATTTTTCAATAAACTATATGGTGACTCTTTCAAAGTGATCCCAGAATGAGCCCCTGAGTCATAGACTTGAAGAAGAGGCAGAAGGTAAAAATGCGAGAACACCCTTCAACCCCAGGACATCTTTTTTTCTCTTTCCCCCACCATACTACTCCT
>NW_007727661.1:426158-428688 GCF_000696425.1 Galeopterus variegatus
GCAAAATTGGTTCGTATTATAATATTTTAATGAGTAAAGTTTTGAGAAAACAACATGGAAACTCTAGCATAAAAACATTTTTCAATAAACTATATGGTGACTCTTTCAAAGTGATCCCAGAATGAGCCCCTGATTCATAGACTTGAAGAAGAGGCAGAAGGTAAAAACGCGAGAACACCCTTCAACCCCAGGACATCTTTTTTTCTCTTTCCCCCACCATACTACTCCTTTCTTTATTCTTTCTCCTTTCTCTACTCACAACTTTACCATCATTTCTCCTCTTCTCTCTCTGCTTTTCCTTTTCCCTCTTTCCTTAAATATAATTTGAACTTCCTTTATCTCTTTCCTCCACTTTCCTTTCTAAGTCCTTTCTCTTGGTCACTTTTGTCTCATTTTCTTCAGATTCTCAAACTTAATTCTGATTACTCTTTGAAAAAGGAAGAAAGGATAAACCTAATGATTATTATCATTGAGTAGTATATTTTTGTATGGTAAATTTAGGCCCTATGTATTAATATTAGCATTTGGTTCAAATATTGTAAGCACTTATTAAATTATAGTCAAATAATTTTAAACTTTTAACATAGGCTTATCTTTTGAAGTAATTATTTGTTGGTCTGGCCAAAGGATAGGATCGAGTTTGTGATGAGAGAAATATGCCAGAGATCAAGCTGGCCTGCTTTTCAATGTTGCCCTGCCTGAGCAAATTGGCAACACAAATGCTTTGGTTGACGATGCACACAAAAATACGTGCAGAGGAGGCCAGTCAGCCTGCTGCTCTGTGTGGCCAAAGAGTGGCTCTTGCCAGCTGCTGAGTCCAGTCACAGAGTTGCTCCTGGCAGGCAGAGGATCCCTTGGAGCAGGAGATATGGAAAGACTTTCCTGTGCATATGGCAGAGCAGGTTGATAGCTATCACTCTGAGAAATGAAGAGGAGAAGAACATTTCTAATGAATGTCCCATTTTCACAAACTGTCTGAAGGGTGAAAAGCACTCAGATATATGTTGGGATTTAGCACTTACCTCATTGAGCCGGCTCAACTACAGAAATAGAGTTGAAATGCTTAGTAAGAGAAGCCTTAAAAAAGAAAGGGGGTTTTAGGGACACAGACTGAGAGAGGTGTACAATGCATACACTGGGAAATCTAGGGAAGCATTCTACCTTATTAGTACTCATGTTAGTGTGAATTTATAGCCTGATTAATGCATGAAATAGGCATACATTTCTTTCCTATGTACCAATGAGCACTAGTAGCTCGCCTACCCCACGCTGAAGACAACCCAATTTTCTAAACTCTAGGTGTTTGTTTGTTTCTCCGTTTCATCCCTTTCCCCGCATTCTTCTTCCCCTTCTCTGTCCTGAAGGATTTAAAGCAACTTAATTGTGCTGAATGTACAGAGGAAGGATGAAGTAATTCACGTACAGTACGAACCAGAAAAATCGCAGTCAGAACTAAGGACTATAATGAAGGCAAAGTGGTGATGACAAAGAAAACTTTTTTTTCTCCCTAAGTAACAACAATGACATTATCATACTTAACAAAGTTGACAGTAAATCTTTAATATTATCTAATACAGAGTACATAATAGAATTTCCCTGATTTTCCCACGAATAACTTTTTTTTTTTTTTTAAAATATGTTTATTTGTATTAGGTTCCAAATAAGTTCAACACATTCTGTTTGGCTGTTCTGTTACTTACATCTGATAATTCAAATATATTTCTTAAGGCTGGTAATTCAAATAGAAACCCAACATTGGTTTAATATTACCTTTGGTTTAAGATTTCTGGATTATTTGCTACATGATATATGCATAGAAGCAACATATTGTTATCTATAGTCTGGGAGATAATGAATTTACTCAAATAAAGTTTTGGAGAAAATTTTGGGAGAAAATGTAGAAATTGTGCAAAAATATTTTAAGTTTTCAAAGTTTAAAAAATTCTCCTTTAAAAGGAAATTTTTATATACATTTAAAATATATTTAAAATTTTGAACATATTTACATAGTTTTATGTGTACTTAAAATTTATGAAATGTTAGTTTTTATTTCTTATTACCTCATTTCATTATCAGAGGAAGCATGACATAGTAAATACGAAGGATTGTATAATCCAGTAATGGATGTAAATTTAGATGTTTCAGAAAATAATTAGAGCAAAATAAAATAATTTTCTAAACTACCATTTATCCAACTTCATGATTTTTATTTTTCTGAGGCCTTCCAAAGGCTGGCTTCAGTCTCACCTATCTTGGGGTACTGATAGGACATAGCATACTAAAGACTCCTGTGGGCCACTGAGAACAAAGATGAGGCTTGAATTATCACAAAAGTTTGAGAGGCCCCCAGAATCTCTGGCTGGGCTGATTGGTGAAGGTCTTCTATATGAGGCCAGTCCATAAAGACTGGGACAGGTGCTTGTTTAATCTGTAGATACCAACACAAAGAGTCAAGGGAACAGGAGAAATAGGGAATTATGTTCCAAACAAAGGAAAATAATAAATTTCTATTTACCAACTCTAATGAAAC
>NW_007727661.1:428772-434210 GCF_000696425.1 Galeopterus variegatus
AAAAACTCCCCAAATCCAGAGAAGGAAATGGACATCCAGATCCAGGAAGTCCAATGAACCCTAAATAAGATGAACCCAAAGAAATCCACACAGAGACATATTATAATCCAATTGTCAAAAGTCAAATATAAACATAGAATTTTGAAAACAGCAATAGGAAAGTTAAGTACATACAAGGAAACTCCCATGACACTAACAGCAGATTTCCCAGTAGAAATATCGCAGACAAGAAGAGAGGGCTGAAATTAATTTTCAACAACATGGGTGGACTTAGAGAAAATTATATTAAGTGAAACAAGTCAGGCACAGGAAGAGAAATACCGCAGGTCCTCACTTATTTGGGGGAACTAAAAATAAATAAATAAATAAACACAAAAATAAATCAAGGGTTGGGGACAGGGGGAAGAAGACAGAATAACCACAAAAATTCCTTGAACGGTTTAAGTCAAGTGAACAGATATGATGTGGGGGGGAGGAAAGGGGGTGGAGAGGAACAGGTAAAGGGGCATGAAAATCAACTACAAAGTATATTGAGAAGTAAAATTTAAAACAAAAACAAAACAAACAAACAAACAAACAAAACCAACTACTAACCAAGAATACTATACTGGGCAAAACTGTCCTTCGGATATGAAAGAGAGGTAAAGGCTTTCCTTGACAAACAAAAGCCGAGGGACTTCATCACCACTAGATGTGCCTTATTAGAAATGCTAAAGGGAGATTTTTTTTAACTTGAAATGAAAAGACATTAAATAGCAATATGAGAGTATAAAACTTTCTAAAGGTAAATATATAGACATATACAGAAAATTGTAATACTGTAATACTGATGGGTAATAATTTTTAATTTTAGTTTAAAAGTTAAAAGAGAAAAGTATTAAAAATAGGTATATAAAATGTGTTAATTGATACAAAATATTTTTAAAATGTAAACTATGACACCAATAATATAAAGTGTTGATGGGTGCAGTAGAAGTGCAGAGTTTTTGTATGTGATTGAAGTTAAGTTGTTAACAGCTTAAAATAGATTGTTATAAGTTAGTGTATGCCAGCCCCATGGCAACCACAAAGAAAATACCTACAGAAGATACACACACAAAAAGAAAGAAATCAAAGCATATCAATACAAAAAAATCAATGAAACACAAAGTAGGATAGCAAGAAAGGAAAAGAGGGACATAGAGTTACAAGACAGACAGAAAACAATTAACAAAATGGCAATAATAAGCCTTCCCTATCAAGAATTATTTTAAATGCAAATAGATTAAACTACTCCATCAAAAGACATGGAGTATCTGAGTGGATTTTTTTAAAAAAGGTTCAACTGTCTACAAAAAAACTTACTTTAGATTTAAGGACACATTTAGGCTGAAACTGAAGAGCTGGATATTCCATGCAAATGGTAACCAAAAGAAAACAGAGGTGACTATACTTATATCAGAAATCAGAATCTCTAAGAGATTATTGCACTCCCATGTTTATTGCAGCACTATTTGTGATAGCCAAGAGGTAGAAACAATCTCAATGTTCATTGACAAATAAATGAGTAAAGAAAACGTGTATACATTCAATGAAATATTACTCATTTTTTAAAAAATGACAGAAATCCTGACATATGAGTCGTTATGGATAAACCTTAAAGATATCACAATAATTGAAATAAATCAGTTGCAGAAGGACAAACACGGCATGATTTCACTTATAGAGATATAAAATAAGATTCAAACACTTATAAGCAAAGAGTAGAATGGTGGTTGCCAGGGGATGGGGGGAAGGGAAAACAAGGAGTTGCTATTTAACAGGTATAAAGTTTTAGCTAAGAAAGATGATTAGGTTGTAGAGATCCGCCATACAATATCGAGACTGTATTCAACAGTGCAGTACTGTACACTTAAAAAATTTGTAAACAGAGTAGATTTCACATTAATTGTTCTAACAATAGAAACAATAATTTCTCCATGACTAAAGACTTTTCACCAGTAAGACAAAAATTGTATTATATCAACAGAACTGGAATTACTACTCTCTCAATTAAATTTGGCTTACCTATTCAGATGGCTGAGGTTATATATTGGTTAAGATTTTTAGGAAAAAACTTAGGAGATATTTGAATAGCATTTGCTTAGGTTTTGATCGTAATTATGTGATTGTATAAATTCCTTCTTTTGCTTAAGCTTATTTAAACTGAGTTTCTGTAACTTGAAACTAAAAGAATCCTTACCCAGGAGATGGAGAAACCAGGTGAGTGGCTTTATAGGGAGAAGTCTTAGTTGTAATATAAGAACCATCATTTTAGCTGTAAGATGAGAATCAGGAAATTACAGTGTTTTGGGTGACATGGAAAATTAAGTCCTTCCTCAGCATTGCTTTCCTTGTCCCATACAAAAACATATCCTAAGAGGAATAAAAATTTTGAGGAAACAAGAGTTCACATTTTTATTTATTTCAGAAGTTTAGAGGTTATTATGAAATCTAGTCTTATAATTCCAGAGTAACTTTAAAATACAACTGTTATGTTCTGTCTTAGTTAATGTTTTATTGTTATACATATGTTTCAGTTTCCTGTAGTTGTATTTATATTTGTCAAGATTTTTTTTTTTTTTAAGTCCTGATTAGCAATTTGCTCCTTGACTCTGGAGATTCAATTTATAGTCATGGGAAGTTCTTAATAACTCATCATCAATATTTGGAATTATCAGTATATAAATGTGTAATTAATTGAGTTTACAGGTAGAAATGTAGAGATAGAATTGTCAATTGCTTTCTTATATTTCAGTCACATTTTGGCTCTGCCCCACTTCATAAGCAGAAATGAAATTCTTTTTTTTTTTTCCTTTTTGTCTTTTTTTACTGACCGGTAACGGGATCGCAACCCTCGGTGTCACGCCTGTACCCGGGACTGGCAACGGGATCGCAACCCTCAGTGTTGCGCCCTCACCACGCTCAGCCAGTGAGCGGGAATCAGTCTCCACATGGGATCTGAACCCTCAGTGGGAGCGCCGCCGTGCTCCCAAGCGGCGCACTCTCCAGTGCGCCACCGGGCCGGCCCACAGAACTGAAATTCTTATTGTGGATTTGAAATTTCATTTTTATGAAAAGCATTTTAAAATATTTATTTTCTTGCCTTTTAATTTTTTTTTACCTGCAGTATTATGAGCTTATGAATATTTTAATAGAAAGGAAAAAGAGCCCCAGCTCCATCTTCTTTCTGTTAAAGTAACAACTTTTTTCTAAGTTTTCTGCACCCAATAGCTTCAGAAGAGTTTAAACAGTTCTCTTCCTACATTTTATAGCATCTGATAGACATACCTCATCCCCACCTTCAACTAGTGACCTCTGTACTAATTAGACATAAGAATGTTTTTCCTACTGTTTAAGACATTTAAATTCCTTATGGTAATTTTATCCAATTACATCTTTTTTCATTACAAAATATAATTTTTTAGATATTATTGAACAAAATGTATGTTTCAAACCTTTTAATCATGGTGAAATTATATATATCACAAGCATTGTTATCAAAAACTGGTTTCTTGGGTAAACTATAAAATATGCTCTCAGTGTAAAAAAAGTGTGAAGAATGAAGTGGTTTTCTTGGTGACAGAACTTGGTCCCTACATTCAGATTTCCATTTTTTCAACCCAAAGTCCTATGAGGCATAATACAAATATAATATAGTAGCAAAAGAGACATTAAAATACTCATTCAGGATTGTTTATTTTAAACAATATGGTTTATTTTAAAGTTTGTCAAAGGAATTTGTGAACACTATCATAGGCTTAAGATAAAAATCAACAAAATTATGGGGTGAGGATAAGAGGAATATTAATAGCAATGCAGTCATAGGCCTAGCTATAAGGTGAATTTTAATTAAAAACCTGTATGATTAAATAAGGTAAATAAGTTTGAAGTAGTTTATTTTGAATACAAAAATATATTATTAAAAAATATATATTAATTCCATTGTCATTCCTGAAATCATATTGATAGAAACACCTGTAGCCAACAGCAACGGTATCTTAAGTATCTAATTTAGAATTTGAGATATAAAATATGGTAACATATCCACTGAGGTCCATAGTTATTTATAGGTATTTATATTAAATATATATGTGGGGGATATGTGCACGTGAGGCCAAGTAAAATTATTGTATTATAATTGAGATTGAAGAAACATTAGCTTATATTTAAAAAAATGAATGGCCAAAATAGATTAACTTTATACAATCGTAGATGAAGCTAATCTTTTTCTGGCTAGCCTAAAATCAGTGTTTTAGAAACATATTTATATTGTTAGTAAATTCCTCCCTATATAACCATTGTGTTATTTCATGTTTCATTATCTATTCATGGTATTCAGAAAAGTAACAAAATGTCACTTTTTAAATAACACTATATCTGAAACATTTTAAAAAATCTGATTATCCTCATTATTGGTTAAACTTGAACTTCATGTATTCTAATAATTTTATTAGTTATTTTCGTAAATGTTAAAAGTTGTGCAAGATTCTAGTTTAGAAAGTATATCATTTCCTGTGTTTATATTGGCAATATTTTTGCCTGAAGGTTTTTTTTTCCTTTTTTTGTGAGATGAAGTATTTGATGTTTCCAAGTGCTATTAGCAAAATTTAAAATTTATTTAAAAATTATTTACTTGATAAACTTTCAGAATTTTCTGTGGAATTCAATTACACAATGAGGTTAATGAAAAAATATATATATATATATATATATATAACTGACCACAAGGTGAAATCTCAAACAAGTGAACAGAAGCCCAAGCACTGGAGAGTGATGCTCTCATGCCGATGAGAACAAACTATTTCAACGTGGCCCAGTGGGCAGAATATCTGGTGCAAATAAAGAATCATCAGTTGATTGAGGATGTTTATAATTTTTCCTTTTTGATCTTAATAAGATTTTGTGATATTTCTGAATAGATAAAGCTGTGACTTGTGACTTTCTTAATTTATCCAGATGATTTTGTCACCTTTTCACAGTCAGTATTTTGACCTTACATTTTTCCCCCTTATGTTAATCTGAGGAGGAAGGTATGATCACCTGGCAAGTACACCACAGGGCCATTACTGAGGTAAGGTTTCAGCAGGTTTAGTTTGATTGTTGCATCAAACTCTTTTTTTTACTGTTAGATTTTTTTTTTAATTAATTGACTGATTGACTTGTTCATGATGACTTTAGGTCAGTGATATTTATTTCTCAGGTACCCTTGCATAATAGCTTACCAATAGCTGTTTCTGAGAATTTCCCTTTCTGCTACTTAGAAAGCAATGTTTCCACCTGAACAGAAAATTGATTAGGGGGCGAGGGAAGGATGAATGACAACAATTAGAGCAAAGAATTGTAGAGCATTTCCCAAGAACATGGCCGATGTCCTCTCAAATTAAAACCAAACTAAACAAACAAACAAACAAAAAAAA
>NW_007727661.1:434601-444661 GCF_000696425.1 Galeopterus variegatus
AAAAAAAACCCCAAAAGCCCCTGAGGGTTCAGGTGCGGCTAATGAAAGTGAGGTCAACAATGGACAGGACAGGTGCAGGTCTTGAGGCCCAGGAGGACAGGAACATCCCTGACTCCTGCCCCTTTAGTGTACAACTCTGTGACAAACCCTTTAGTCTCCTAAAAACCCTACCCGTATAAAACTCAGACTTTAACCTTTTTTAAAGTACTTTAGAAGAAATTCTTTCATTAAAAAAAAAAAAAAGTTGACAAAATTACCTGTGGTGAAGAATCAACATTTCTCTTCTTATAATTCCACATGGTCTAAGAAAAAATTCATGGAAATATCCATGATGTGCTTGCAGAGTAAGAACAATTTCCTCCTACTGTTTGGAACATTTAATGCACAGCTTGAGCAGAGGGGGATCCAGATATTTATGAACAGGCTTAACATACAATATACATTTTGTGTGTGTGTGTGTCTCTCATAACACTAATAAGGAGCTAACAGAGCTCACGAGCTCCTTTATAATAGGATGAATGACTCAAATATTTTAATTGCAAACAAACTGTGGATGCAGTTCAAAATTTTTTTATGCTTCCAAATATGTTGCTTATTGTTCCTTATTTTAGAAGCAACTTTAATTTGCATTGTAAATTCTGTTAGCATCGTATTTTCATAAGACTGTGTATCTTTTAACATGGATCATTTTTTTTTTTTCAATTGGCGAATGCTGTTCCAGGGAAAGTGTTTACTAATTTCATGAGACCAGCACTACTCCTGTTGCTGTAATTAAGGTACAGTGTTTATACCCTAGCCATAAAAATATTCATTCCAGAATCTTATCTCAGGGGCAAATTTTTAGCTTACAGCTATCCAAATAAAGCTTTTGGGCAAATTTTATTTACTTTTGTGTTGTGTATACGGGAAATGTGCTCAACATATTTTTAAAAATGTCTTCTTCGTGGGAGTCATGACACATTTTTTCAAATTTTTTTCAGACAATATTTAAATGGACAATATCAGAGACCTTGTAAATGTATGTTGTTGATGGATTGTTTAAAATAGTGTATTTTTTATAAACCATTTTTCTAAAGTGGTCTTATATTTGTATAGATGGACTTTCTAAATAAAATTATAGAACACCATAAAAGAGAATTTTGGGGGAAACATCCTGTGCACATTCAGACTTTTTTTATCTATATTTTCCTAAATGCAGTGGAAATATATGTTCTTGAATTGAATAAAACTATATTAATTATAATGTTCAATTTTTTTGAGAATTCCTACTTATCTTTTTATTTTATTTTATTTTATTTTATTTTTCTTCCAAATTTTATTTTATTTTGTCACTATACAATGTGGTTGATTATTGTGGCCAATTACCAAACCTCCCTCCCCCCTCCCTCCGAACAATGTTCTTTCTGTTCACTTGTTGTACCAACTTCAAGGAATTGTAATTGCTGTGTCTTCTTCCCTTCCCCCCCCCACATTTTTTTTGTGTGTGTATTTATTTATTTATTTTTAGCTCCCACAAATAAGTGAGAACATGTGATATTTCTCTTTCTGTGCCTGACTTGTTTCACTTAATATAATTCTCTCTAAGTCCAACCATGTTGTTGCAAATGGCAGTATTTCATTCTTTTTTATAGCAGAGTAGTATTCCATTGTGTAGATATACCACATTTTCCATGTCCACTCATCTGATGATGGACATTTGGGCTGGTTCCAGCTCTTAGCTATCGTAAAGAGTGCTGCAATGAACACTGGAGAGCAGGTCTACCTTCAACTTGATGATTTTTGTTCCTCTGGGTATATTCCCAGCAGTGTGATAGCTGGGTCATATGGGTTATTTTGTAAAGCAAAAGTGAAGCACTTTTGTAAAGCAAAAGTGAGAGATTTATTTACTTGCTCAAAGCCATACAGCTAGTGAGCTGTAGAACCAGTATTGAATCCTAGGCTCTTAAAATACAGAACCTATATTTCAATTAAAAAACTTAGTGATGTTACCGATTCTGATCAGTCTAATAGACTGATCATGTTTTTCNAAAAAAAACCCCAAAAGCCCCTGAGGGTTCAGGTGCGGCTAATGAAAGTGAGGTCAACAATGGACAGGACAGGTGCAGGTCTTGAGGCCCAGGAGGACAGGAACATCCCTGACTCCTGCCCCTTTAGTGTACAACTCTGTGACAAACCCTTTAGTCTCCTAAAAACCCTACCCGTATAAAACTCAGACTTTAACCTTTTTTAAAGTACTTTAGAAGAAATTCTTTCATTAAAAAAAAAAAAAAAGTTGACAAAATTACCTGTGGTGAAGAATCAACATTTCTCTTCTTATAATTCCACATGGTCTAAGAAAAAATTCATGGAAATATCCATGATGTGCTTGCAGAGTAAGAACAATTTCCTCCTACTGTTTGGAACATTTAATGCACAGCTTGAGCAGAGGGGGATCCAGATATTTATGAACAGGCTTAACATACAATATACATTTTGTGTGTGTGTGTGTCTCTCATAACACTAATAAGGAGCTAACAGAGCTCACGAGCTCCTTTATAATAGGATGAATGACTCAAATATTTTAATTGCAAACAAACTGTGGATGCAGTTCAAAATTTTTTTATGCTTCCAAATATGTTGCTTATTGTTCCTTATTTTAGAAGCAACTTTAATTTGCATTGTAAATTCTGTTAGCATCGTATTTTCATAAGACTGTGTATCTTTTAACATGGATCATTTTTTTTTTTTTAATTGGCGAATGCTGTTCCAGGGAAAGTGTTTACTAATTTCATGAGACCAGCACTACTCCTGTTGCTGTAATTAAGGTACAGTGTTTATACCCTAGCCATAAAAATATTCATTCCAGAATCTTATCTCAGGGGCAAATTTTTAGCTTACAGCTATCCAAATAAAGCTTTTGGGCAAATTTTATTTACTTTTGTGTTGTGTATACGGGAAATGTGCTCAACATATTTTTAAAAATGTCTTCTTCGTGGGAGTCATGACACATTTTTTCAAATTTTTTTCAGACAATATTTAAATGGACAATATCAGAGACCTTGTAAATGTATGTTGTTGATGGATTGTTTAAAATAGTGTATTTTTTATAAACCATTTTTCTAAAGTGGTCTTATATTTGTATAGATGGACTTTCTAAATAAAATTATAGAACACCATAAAAGAGAATTTTGGGGGAAACATCCTGTGCACATTCAGACTTTTTTTATCTATATTTTCCTAAATGCAGTGGAAATATATGTTCTTGAATTGAATAAAACTATATTAATTATAATGTTCAATTTTTTTGAGAATTCCTACTTATCTTTTTATTTTATTTTATTTTATTTTATTTTTCTTCCAAATTTTATTTTATTTTGTCACTATACAATGTGGTTCTTGTTGGCCATTCATATATCTTCTCATGAGAAATGTCTATTCAGCTCCTCTGCTGAATTTTTAAATCAAGTTCCTTTCTTTTTCTTTTTTAAAAAATTTTATTTTATTTTGTCAATATACAATGTGGTTGAATATTGCAGCCAATTACCGAAACCTCCCTTCCTCCCCTCTCTCCCCCCTCTCTCCCAACAATGTCCTGTTTGCTTGTCATATCAATTTCAAGGAATTGTAATTGTTATGTCTTCTTCCCTCCCATTTTTTTTGTGTGTGTATTTATTTATTTATTTTTAGCTCCCACAAATAAGTGAGAACATGTGATATTTCTCTTTCTGTGCCTGACTTGTTTCACTTAATATAATTCTCTCTAAGTCCAACCATGTTGTTGCAAATGGCAGTATTTCATTCTTTTTTATAGCAGAGTAGTATTCCATTGTGTAGATATACCACATTTTCCATGTCCACTCATCTGATGATGGACATTTGGGCTGGTTCCAGCTCTTAGCTATCGTAAAGAGTGCTGCAATGAACACTGGAGAGCAGGTCTACCTTCAACTTGATGATTTTTGTTCCTCTGGGTATATTCCCAGCAGTGTGATAGCTGGGTCATATGGGTTATTTTGTAAAGCAAAAGTGAAGCACTTTTGTAAAGCAAAAGTGAGAGATTTATTTACTTGCTCAAAGCCATACAGCTAGTGAGCTGTAGAACCAGTATTGAATCCTAGGCTCTTAAAATACAGAACCTATATTTCAATTAAAAAACTTAGTGATGTTACCGATTCTGATCAGTCTAATAGACTGATCATGTTTTTCCACCATAAATTGCTATTCCTGTAAAAGAATATGTAATTTTTGACTACAGAATTTTCCTTTATATGATCTTCCAATAGACTGTGAATGGTCAATTCATATTTTTCAAATATATTTATGATGTTGATCACAATACTGAAGTTAACTTAAGTAATTAAAGTAAGTTTTCTGATGTCTTTGTTTTTGATATGGGCACAATATTAGAATATAATTATGAATCCATCATTTGGGGACTTATATCTGTACAATTATTATTTTAATTTTTCCCTGGGAGAGGGTATTGGAGTCTATTAACAAATATAAAGAAGTTATTTTACAATTCTTGTTTCCAAATAAAACCAATTAAATACATTAAAAGCTTTGTTCATATCTGTGACAGTGAAGAACACAGCTGAAAATGCCAATTGTTTAAGAAAGAGTAAAAAAATCTAGGAATGACAAGCTAGGAAATCCTATTTTGTTTACAGCTTGAAATTTTTTAGTTTCTTTCTATCATATGGAATTGCTTAAAGAATGCCAAATTGTTCTCTTGTCTGTTTCAAGTCAGAGGCCATCTGTTAGGCTGATGTTGCTATCTGGTGTGCCAATTGTTTAAGAAAGAGTAAAAAAAATCTAGGAATGACAAGCTAGGAAATCCTATTTTGTTTACAGCTTGAAATTTTTTAGTTTCTTTCTATCATATGGAATTGCTTAAAGAATGCCGAATTGTTCTCTTGTCTGTTTCAAGTCAGAGGCCATCTGTTAGGCTGATGTTGCTATCTGGTGATGCTGTAATTCTAGAATCTTTTGGGACAGTCTTCAAATCCACTGCCTTCCTCCTTTCTTGCAAGTTGCCTTCTTGATCCCTGCTGCAAGTACTTAGAAAGAGAGCAGGATACAGCAATATTCTAGTCTTCTTGGAAATTTCCATGTAGGAAAGCACATAAATGCATATTCACTACCAGCATAGCTCATGGAGTGATGAAGACAATATGAGCTTCAGTGGGAATGATTGTTTCACAACAAGGAACTCATGCATTTCAAATTGCTCCACACCTGGGCTTGAAATAAGTCCATACTCCTGTTGGTTAATGCTACTGCTGTAGTACTGGCAAGAGGACTGACAGCTTGAAGGGGCATTCACAAAGTCATACAGCATGTTAATTTGAGTAACATGTCTTTTTTTGTTTTCCCCGATTGGCATGACTACAGGAAATAAATTGGCTATATCTTCCTGTTTCTGCATCTGGTTATATGGCACAATGAGAACAGAGACTCTGCACTGAGTTTATGGATTTAAGTTATTATTTTTGCTCATACAGGTATATTTTGCTGAAAATATATAAAACACTGAATATAATCTGGCATAGGATTTCTTTCATGCCCCTCATTAAACTATAGTATTATTCACACCCTTGTATTTTCCAGTTGCCTTTTCTTTGACTCTTCACAATGGTTGGTCTTTGCCTCATGTAAAACTACAGATTTCAGTGCAGAAAGGATAAGAATCTGACTACCCTTTGGTCATTTCCTTATTTTCTTTATTTTTGCATTATTGTCAATACACAGATACACCTGAAATATATAGTTTGGAAGCTCTCAACTCTCACCCCCCACCCCACTTACCCTTCTTAACTTATGTCCTGTGCACTATATTTAAGGTTTATCTTGGACCTTTTCAATTTCAGCTATGCACATTATCTTTGCAGTTACTGGGAAAAATGGAATTGAATCAGCTAATCACAAGTCTGGAAAAGAAAGAAAAAAAGACGATTGTTCCTCTGAAACCTTAGAGAAAATCTGACAGCATGGTCTGTAGTGTGATTCATATTACTTTTTGAAAACAAGCCCTGTCTTTAATCTGTTATTTGGTTTCAAACCTGCTTTTGATCCGTTATTCACTTTGAAATTCAACCTTTGTTCAGACATTCACTTTAGCCGTATATTCTAAAATTGCACCACAGTTGAGAAAGGTGGAACGTTGCAACAGCAGCATTTTCTTAATTTCCCAGATCATAGAAATACATAGAAACTACTGTACTGCCAAACTTCTGTCAGCTAGCTCCAGCTCCAAGAAGCACAATAACTTGGATCCAAGATATTAGGAAAAAAAAATTTTTTTGTATTGTTAGCTAAATGCAGTAATAATGCAAACTAGTAACTAACCAAATATTGAAATGTTTTCCAGCACTACTCTCAATCAGCAGTAAAGTTCTGGGTGATCAGCATCTTACCTCTATGTGTTGGTTTGTACTATCAAGGTCCAATAAATAGCATTTTCCTTCATTGCCTGAATCCTGTCTGAGAAATAATATAAAACAATAAAGGAAGCCAACACAATACCATTGTTATTACTTACAACAGCTAGGTTGAGGCTATAGTAAAAGGTCACAGCCATGTGGGGCTGCTGTGTAAATATCAGAATTGGCCAGTCTTTGGGGGTGTGGGCAGAAGCAGGCCTCTCTTTGCTGAGCTGAGGCCTGGGGTAGGGGAAGCTGAGCTTATCCTTGGGACTGGCTTGTACTGAAGTTTTATTCTTCACAAGTTTCCAAATCAGTCAATTAGTTTACCTCCTTAGAGATAATATGAGTGAAAAGACAAAGACATGCCAAAAATACTGCTGGGAAAAAATCCCTCCTCATAGAAACCAGAGTAGGAAAAAGGTATTATTTCTAACAATATGAAAAGTGATTCTACAATTTGAACACGATGCTCTCTTAAACGAATTTAATCCCCTCTAATAATGTTGTTTAAATGACTTGTTAGATTAATGAATGCTCTTTGCATGAAACATCAAAAAGGTGAATTTTAATTTTTAAGGAATTTTTAAAAATTCTAAATGAACATGTTCCAAATTATATGGTACTGATTTACAAAGAACCTGTGATAAAATGCCTCTTGTTCCCAGAAAGCCGTCGGTATAACTTGTACGTGTGCCTTTAACTATGCAAAAACTTTTACTACAAATAGTTTTCAAAATATGAATTACAGTTTATTATTTGCAAGTGGTGATTAATCCTTAGCTGCCTAAATTATATTAATGCATTTCAGTGATAATTTGATTGCACTTACACAGAAACCACAATACACAATATCATTTTATTATGAAACAAAATATACTATATTGGTTCATGGTCAATAATTCTTTTGATCAACCTTCAAAGGATTTAATCCATTTGTAATGAAAGCTTCAGATTTAAATACTAATGCTAGATTTAAAGTATGTTTATCTTGAGAGTGTTTGTATTCAGAGGTTTAAACCAAATGAATGAATCTAATTATTTTTATAGTACTTACGCTTTAATACATATTATGACTGGGTGATCAAGTTGGATGAGACTCATATTCATTTAAAATATTTACTATAATCACTCCTCCATCTCTGTGTGGAGCATCCTGCTTTTTAAAAGTGTTTCCTTATAGTTTTTAAGTGAATGAGTACAATGAAGGTATAATGTAATATTCTGGGCATATTTCAATAACAGGGATCTTTAATTTGAAGATAATCACAAGTGATTATTTTACCCTTGACATTCACTATCGAGAAGCATGTCTTGGTGCATAGACTATAGACCTAGAGCTGGGGTCTGGAGCTCACAGACCCCTCGAGCCTGTTCACAAACCCATCACATACAGGTCTATGAGCTAGATAACTGGCAAAAAGGTCCTTGCAGCCTTCGTTGAAATAGGAATAGTCTTCATTCAGCACGCACAACACTATGAGCTAAGCAGTCCACAGAGAAACTCAGAAACTCAACTGCTACAGCAGCTGCCAGCAGAGTAAACATGCTCTATTTTTAGATGAGAGCTCTGCCAGCCAGCTCTGCTTCACAAACTCAAGAACACACAATAGCAATAACTAAAAAGATACATCAGTGCACATGTGCGCTAACTCCACCCACACACAACTTGTTTACAAAGAAACGTGCTGCACAACCCCCCAGCCAGACCTGAGCTGAGAGAGCCTCACTAAATTATCCTATTTTCCCCACATAAACTCTCTCCTAATTTCACATCCTTCTCTACCCAGCCTGAGTAGTTAATCGTCCCAACAGCATTCCTACCAGAATCTCTAGTTTCCTCATGCCTCAGTCTTCTACTAAATTCATTCTGCCAATATCCATTCTTGCATTAACTCCACTATTGTTCTTGAGATTGTAAATGTTGCTTAACCCTTGTGAGGAAAATGGAGTTAGTATAGTCAGGCCCTCTTGCCTCATATCTGGCTGGGTATGACTCAGGCATCCATTGTAAACAAGTTATATAAGAGTGATGGGCCCATGTACTCCTTGGGCATGTGGGCCCATGTACTCCTTGGCTTATTGTGTACTTTGGTGTATAAGGCAGCGGCTCTGAACTGCTGGCCAGCAGAGCTCGCATCAGAGTAAAGCATGTCTATCCTGTTATCGACTGCCAGCATCTTTTTTCAACTACCTGACTCATGCAACCTGCCCAGGACGGAGCAGAGGGGTCTGTGATCCAGCCCAACAAACCTCAAGGCTGAGTTAAAATATCTCTTCAAAGAAGTCTTTTTCAACTCCTGGTGTTACAATTTTTTTGATAGTGCTGCTGTACTCTTGGTTCAGAGTGTTGCTTCTTTGCTTATTTTCTCACCTTTCAAATTGAGCTGCTTTATTAAAGGGACCATGCCTATTGGAAGATCAAATCCCATCCCATTGGAAGGAAGAGTCTCACCAGTTCTTTCTAACTTATAACTTGCACCCCCACCCCTCCACATCATACACATACACAGACAACTAAGGAAATCAGAATTGATACCTAGGGCTTTTCTTATATATCTGTTTCTGGAGGCTTGTATTCAGTCATCCCTCAGTATCCATGGGGGATTGGTTACAGGACCCCTATGGATACCAATATCTGCAGATGATAAAATTCCTGATATAAAATTGCATATTATTTACATACAACCTATGCACATCCTCTACTTTAAGTCATCTCTAGATTATTTATAATATTTAATACAATGACTTTACATGACTTCATGTGGATTCAGTATAGTATTTGTAGCATAGTAAATGCAAGTTTTCTTTTTGGAACTTTCCAGAATTTTATTTTTTCTGAATATCTTTGGTCACAATTGATTGAATCTATGGATGAGGAACCTACAGATATGGGAAGCCAACTGTATATAGGATCAAATACAAGAATAGAAATATGTACCGTGTATTACCTATTAAATATCACATTAGTAATCAGTTTAATACATCAGTTGATACTGAAAAAACCTTTATATTTTGTATGTTTTTTTTCGAAGAATCTCTCTTTTTCAGAGAGATTTAATACATTGCTTTATTAGATGTGTTTGTTTAGTCCTAAACAAAATAAACCAGAAAATTCTTCTCACTGGAGTACAATCATCAATAACTCATCTTCAAATTTTAATCTCCATTTATCTTTATGCAAATTATTTGCTGAAAAAAAGAAACTGATTATTCATTCACATTATGGAAAAACAAATTTTTGATACATTAGGTATGGAAGATAGAGACAGATTTATGTAACACAAAAATAGCCATTCAGAGATGTAATTAAGGGAATATTTATTGTAAGCTAAACATTCACTTTGTGTCTACTATGATCACTCAAGGTGACATTAAATACTGAAATACTCAAACTAAGTAAAATTTTGCTTTTTATATTTTGCTGCTATGTTGATGCATATGCATGTACAAATTTAAATTTTGCATATGCAAATTTAAATTTTCTCAATGGTTTTTGTTGAGAAGACAGCTGTTACTCAAATTCTTTGGCTTGAAGTTAAGCTCTCTTTGTCCTTGGTTGCCTTTATGATCTATTTCTTTTGTGTTTTGAAGTTTTATATTTATATGTGTTTATTTTACCTCTCTAGCTTGAGATTTATTTGGCTTTTTTTTTTTTT
>NW_007727661.1:445901-449069 GCF_000696425.1 Galeopterus variegatus
ATGACCCCACAGTCCAGGCAGAATATTTAACTTAATCTTGTGAATTTGCTTTAATCCCCACAGGTCAATATAGTGTAGTGTTATAGTTACTTCTATCTCAAATATGCTCTTCTTTTTTTTTTTCCCCATCGCCTTTGTTATTGCTTCATTTCAATATTTTTTATCTCTCCTATTTATAATCTCTGTAGCACTCATCCCCTTACTTGTCTCCCTAATTTTGTTTTACTTTTTTTCTGATCTTTGTCTACTTTGCCTTCTGAAATTGAAATTTGAAGATGAGTCTCTCTGGCCAGTCATTTACTAATGGTTTGCCCATTTTCTACAAAATAAATTCCAAATATCTTTTCATGCAGCGTAAACCATCTAGGCTTTACCTCATGCTTTTTGATTCTATTGCATATTCTTTCTTTTTTTCCCTTCTCTTTTTCATCATACACACATTCTATGGTACAGAAAAAATTTTTATTTTCTCCCCAAAAGCATATGTTTTTACATTTTCCTGGGAATATCTGTCTCCCTGGAATTTCCTTATTTATTTTTTCAAAACCCAGCTTAAGCTTTTGCCCATCTTTGAAGATTTTGTTGTCACCCAAACTTATTGCTCAATTCTCCTCTCTGCCTCTCCACATTCTCTACATATTTCCATAATTTCACTTATCATTAAGTACTAAAAGCATAAGTTTCTCCAGATAAACTTAAATACTTAAGGAGTGAGGCCATTTTTTATTTCCTTGTATCACCAGAATTTATTATATTACCTGATATTATGAGTGGTCAATAAATGTTTTAATATGTGAATGGTTCCATGCTTTGGAGTTGTTTTGTTTGTTGTCTGTTTGTTTGTTTTCCTTACTATGAAGGTCATCCCTTCCTTATCATTGCCTGTTGCAATTTAAACCTTTGCATCTATTATGGTACAGCTCAGTTCTCATCTCCTCCAGGGCATATTTGCTGACCAACTCAGCTCTCCATTTTTCACATACTTGAACTATATCAATCATGATAACATTTATTTGTTAATCTTGAGTTAAGTTATAAACAAATTAAATTAATTTTCTCTATNTTTTTTTTTTTTTCTTTTTTTGGAATATGTGATTTGATTAAGTATGTGCTTTACTGAATCTGGTTTTTTCCTTCAGTTCTGGAATATTTTCATTCAATTTCTTTTAAAATTGCTTCTGTCCCTTGTCTATTTTCTGTCCTACTAAATCTTTATATTTTGTAAGATCTTCTCACTTCATTGTTTATAATTTTAACCCCTAACATTTTCCATATGATTGTCTCCCTGGGTTGCATTCTGGATAATTGCTTCTGATATATTTTCCATTTCATTAACTTTTTATTCAGCCATGTCTAATCTGTAGTTAAATAAATTCATTGAGTTTGTATATCAGTTATTTTTATTTTTTATTTTTAAGTATATTTTAGTTCAAACTTCTAGGTCATTTTCATATTTATCAATAATCTTATTTTAGAAGCTATGTTGATAGTGATATTGCAGACTGCAGTCTTGACATCTGCAACTCAATGAAATGAACTGGCTTCTCATCCTTCATCCATTCATTAAATGTTGCTATTTCAGGCTATTTCTCAGGATCCTATGCTAGGTTCTGATCTGTTTTCTCCATGTAATCCATGTATTCTCCTGAGCTAGTCCAATTCATTTGTGCTTCCTGCTATCATGTGATTATAATATATAAATCTAAATTTCTAGACCCAGAATAGTATGCTGTCTACTGGTTAGCACTTCATGAATTCCTTANGATAACATTTATTTGTTAATCTTGAGTTAAGTTATAAACAAATTAAATTAATTTTCTCTATGCTCAATTCATGTATGTGTCTCTAATCTCTGGAAACAGAATATGTGTTGAGAATGGCACCTGTGCAAATAGATCCAACCCTGTTCTCATGCACTATTCTTTTCCTTTGTGATTTCCTATTTAATTCTCTCTTAGATAGACAGCAATGTTATTATGTGGGAAGTAATCATAGGGAAAGTGACCAAAAATTTTAAGCTAAAATTGATATTGCTACAACTTCAAATTAACATTTGAAAGTTAAGCTAATATGGAAATTTTTCCCAAGACAAATTTATCTGTTGTAATATGTTTACCAATGATGAGTAATGAGCAATAGAAATTATGGAATTGTATCTCCGACTGTTCTTTTGGTTTGCTGTATTAGTTTTTTAATTGCTGTGTAACAAATTACCAAAGCCTTAGGAGCTTAAAACAGCACACATTTACTATCTCATCATTTCTGTGGGTTATAAATCTGTCATGGTATTGCATAATCTTCTCCTCATTTTCTTACTTGGCTGAAGACAAAGTATCATGTTATACTGTGATGTCACCTGTAGCTCATGGCTCTTGTATAAGTCCATTTCTGTTACTCATAACAAAATACCTAGAACTGGGTGATTTGTAAGAAAATGAAATTTATTGCTTAGTTTTAGAGGCTAGGAAGTCCAAAGTCCAGGGAATATATCTGGCGAAGGCTTTTTTTTGTGGTGACTTGAGTGATGGGAGGGTATCACATTGCAAAATGGCAGAGCAGAGAGACAGAACTTCTCAGGTGCTGTTCTTTTAAAGCCCTTGGAACCATGCCCCTGACCACCATTATTAATCCATTCATTACAGCCTGGTTCTTACAATCTAATCACCTCTTCAAGGCTCCACCATTCGACTACCATAATAGGATTTCTCACCCTCAACAGTGAGAGTGGGAATTAAGCTTCTAATATATGAACTTTGGGGGACATAATTCAATCAAACCACAGCAGCTCTTCCAAGCTCACTGGTTTGTTAGCAGAATTCACTTCCCTATGGTCGTAAGGCTGAGGTCAGCTTCTACTTTTCATCAACCAGCTCCTAGAATTCTCGTCTCCTAGAGGCCACCCAACATTTCTTGTCACGTGACCTTCTCCACTATTTCAATTTGCCCTTTTAAGACCAGTAAGAGAATCTCTATTGCTGCCTCCTGACTCTATTAAGCGTTCAACTCATATATTCACAGCTATTGAGAGGGGATTATTCAAGAGATGTGCACCAAGGGTATAAATCTTAGAATTCTGCCTACTACACTTGGTAAATGATACTGCATAGTGAATATTCAAAGCCTTAGTTTCCAAATACAGTGTAAATAAAATTAACGATCTTAAAATTC
>NW_007727661.1:449671-458756 GCF_000696425.1 Galeopterus variegatus
GCCTACTACACTTGGTAAATGATACTGCATAGTGAATATTCAAAGCCTTAGTTTCCAAATACAGTGTAAATAAAATTAACGATCTTAAAATTCTTTTATAATATCTATCACTCCATGCCTTAAAATTGGTTAATTTTATAAACTACATGTCTTTTTCCGTCTGTTTTTTCACTTTGAAAACACTTAATATGTAATTTGCCCTCAGTCACAAAGTACATTTATTGCTCAAATTTAGTTTGCCCAAAGGAGTAAACCTTAAATAAGTAGTATATATAATATACATTTGGGGGGCTAAATAAATATTCCATTATTGTTGAAGACAAAGGAAAAACACTTTGGTACTTCAAACTTCAATGCACAATAACAAAAAAATTAGTCACTAAATGCAGTATTGTATTTAACTGGCAGTTGATTACATATCAACTTTTTAAGTCTTTCTGCCTTGACTATTTTATTCAAATGAATAAATGAGCAAAACAACTTATGGAGTGCTTATAGAAATCAGCAAAGCACGGCTTTTTACCATGATCTGTCATATGAAAAATATATAGTATGTTTTCCCTTGACAGGTTCTGTCACCTGTGGGAGAAAGACATTCTTGTTTATGAAACTTGTATGCATGTTCTGGAACTCATAATGTCTAACTGTCAAATCCTCTGAGGAAAAGTAGAATACAGAAGACTTTTAATTTACCACAAGGCCATTTTAATCTTGATTCTAAAAGAACACAAGAGCTATCATGTTTTCTCAAAAAAAGTAGAATTGGGAGGTTTTGTCTCGCTTCCATAGTCTGCTTTAGTTGTCAAGAATCTAGGCAACTGCTTTGATTTGATCAGTGGAAGAAATGAATAAGTACACTTCTATTTCTGTGATTCTTTTTAAAATAAAAAATCTTTTATTAATTTAAACATCTTTTTTCTTAGATGGTATACTTACCAGTATACCTGTCAGTTTCAAACACAATAATTTAAGAAATGAATAAAGTGAAGGAAAAAGTCTTTTTTCTGAGATATTTATAAGTTAACTGTTCTTGCAATTATATTAAAAACAACCATTATTTCAGAATAATCATATATCCATTATATAGTTTAAGTTTAAGAATATAATAATTCTTCTTAACACAATAATCTTCTAAAATTAATTGAGTTTGTCATACTTTATTGTACCAACAGAAAATTCATTTCTGATTTTCTGCTTCTGGTAATAGCAGGCTATTACCAGGGGGACTATACCTCCCCCGAAGAGAGTAATAATATCAGGCTGAAATATGTTACTAAAATTTTATTAAGAGCATCAAGAACTAATAAGACAATGAAGAAATATCACAAGAAAGAGGAAACTCAGAGAAATAAATAAATTCTAAATCTACTTTGTCCCTGAGGGCATATGTAGTTTTCAGAAAATTTAGACTCTCAAGTGGGTAAGAATGATTGAATTCGAACCATCTGTAGATCATCTACAGATGGTTAATAATAAAAAATTTATATTTTTGCCACAATTTGCTGGGACCTCAAATAAAACACCCTCAGCACAAGATTGAGAATTAGAGCATCCTTCTCCCAGAATTTTGTTTGGACAATCAAGGAAACCTTATACTGTGAAACTAATTTAAGCTGGTCCTAGGTTAGTATTATTTGTATATTCTTGGCAGAAAAAGGGCACCATGATTGTGAGAACTGTAAGAGAAATAAAAAGAAAACAAAAATCAGACTATTATAGGCTTCAGCTATTAGTATAACAACCATGGACTATAAATTAATTATACATAAAGAAATGTTTTAAAAACAATAAGGCTGAAGATGCCTACAAAGATGTTAAAATTATACAGATCAGAGAAAATTTGAAAAAGATGCATCAACACTTTTGAAGTGAAACTGGAGATAACTGAAAGACTATTAGACAAAGCTAAAGACAAAATTAGTAAACAGAATAATAGAGCAGAAAAAATATAAAGAGCACTGAAAAAAATACAAAAGAGATTTATTTACAAATAGCATTACTATCTATCCAAGAGGCACTTCAAACAGAATAAGAGACAGGCATCTTTGTAGTATTCTAGGACGATTCTATCATGTTGGTGGTGTGGACTAGAACAAGTTACTTAAGTTCTTCATTCCTCAGTTTTGTTATCTATGCATTTCATTTGTTAAATTATATGTTTATAAGTCTCTTTTATATCAAAAGTTCTATGGTAGTCTGATACTTTTGTGGAAATGCCGCTGATGTATTTTGAGAAGAAAATCTTCATTTTATCTTTATTAATAAAGCAAATAAAAATCAGTAGTGAAACATTTTCACTACTGGAAAAATCAGATTTTCTAATGGTAATCAAGGGCTAGATCTTGTTATTCCCCTAAAAAGAGAGAGAGAGAGAGAGAGAGAGAGAGAGAGAGAGAATAAACCAAACTCTATATAACACAGCAGTGAACTATAAAGAAACAATAAATAGGATTTGTTTGAAAATCGAGGAGAGTTAAAAGAGTACTTAGATCTTTTCCTTTAATACTGGATTTCTTTTTCTCTCTTTGGCTAGGCCTATGAAAGCTCAAGGAACAAAGTATAGATGAGGATGAATTCCATACTAATTCAATTCTGTAAATATTCTATAATAAATAGATTAATGTGAACATGAAAGTTGAATGAAATCAATACTATTAATTCATGGAAAGTATAATATAATCAGGTTGATTCTCACACAGGGTATCATTTATTTTGCCATATGAAAGAAATGTAAGACAATTAACAGTTCCCAAATTAGCTTGATGGGAGAAAACTTACAGTAGAGCAATCCATTACTTACTAATGAAGATACATTCCATAAAGGAATTCCCGCAACGGATTTCTTTTGAAATAATATTTATGTACAGTTTACCAGAGGTGAGCATTGATTGCTTATCTCAATTGCAAATTTAGGAAGTTCCCCAGAGGAAAAAGCACACAGATTGTTTGAATGAGTTGTTGTGGGTGGTTTAAAATTATGATGAAAAACAATGTAAAAATAAAAACCATGTGGATTTCTTTATTTTGCTTGAAGGAAATGCTACTAATTTATTTTTTCTACAAAAAATCAGTGAAATTAGAATTTACATTTCCTTCAAAATTGGCAATGGTGAAAGGGGAATTAAAATAATAAGCTTGTTATTTATTAGTTCTAAATTGTTCATTTTAGCCCAGCCACCAAACATGGGCTCTGACTCCAGGCAGAAAATACCTGATAAAGAGAAATAAATAAGAACAATTGATTAAAAAAAAGAATGTGGGTTGTTAACTGTATGTATGAATGTGAATTCACAATAGTCAATAAAGATTTTGTTACAATGTGTATAACACAGCTAGATGCTTTATAGAAATACAGAAAAGCATACAATATCATCTGTGACTCTAGATACTTATAATGAAGTGGTTATTTATATAGTTATTTCAAACCCATAATAGCCTAACATTCACTCATCTTCATAATAAATAAATTCTAGTACATACTTGGTTGTGAGAAAGAGACATAATTTCAGTCATCACAGAATTTACTGTACAATGAGGAAGATGAAACATAAACATGCAAATAGCTTTAGAATTATAAATGTATTCTCTGAAGAAATTGGAAAGTGTACAGTGATAGAGATAAATGGGGGGATGGTTAGATGGAGAGGAAAATATATGCTATTTAAGGTGAGACATGAAGTTTAAGAAGAGACAACTGTGTAATGAATACACATAATGACTTCCATGCAGTGCAAATGGTTTGTACTGGGGTGGGAAAGGACTTGATGTATTTAAAGAATGCACAAAGTCCAGTGTGATCATAATATAGAGAATCAGAATGAAAGTTGCTTAAAATGTTGTTGAAAATGTACATTGGAGCCAGGGTTTGTAGGCCGTGTGCAGAATTTAGATTTTGCTCAAAGTTCCATGAGAAGTCACTAGAGTTTTATGAGGTATGACACTGTCTGATAAATGGCTTAAAAAAAATAAGAAAAAGGTGACTCAGGCTGCTTGGTGTTTTAAAAATTGCTGGCAGCTGAGAGGGTAGAGGACAAGAGTAGAAATGAGGAGACCAATATGAGACTATGGCAACAGTTCAGTCAAGATGTGGCCTGAATTATAATAGCAGCACTAGAGAGGAAGACAAAGAGCAGACCTTAGATTTATTTTGATGCTGGCATTAACAACACTTGCTGGTACTTTGCATAAAGGCGGATAGAGGAGGGAGACAAATAAAGAAATCCTACAGAGATTTTTGCTTGAAAAGCTATATGAATGATTGTGCCATTTACTAAGACGAGAAACACATTCAAGTTTCTGTGGATGAGGAGAAATTATCATGTCCACTATGGACATGTTACTTTTGAGATTTGTACATAAACAAGTAAGTTGGCATTAAAATAGGCAGTAAAGAGATCCAACAAGAAATTTAAGAGCCATTAGCAGCCATAGGAATAGAGTTTAGAGAGAAAAGAGCAAAGGGCTGAGGAATAAGCCCTGGAGACTCCAACACGAAGCTGTCAGGAAGGTTATCGGAAAGGTTATTAGAAAAACCAAGATAAGATCAATGTTCTTGAAACTAAGAGAGGAGATGGTTTTCAGAAGAAGGAAAAACTCAGCTGGGATAAAGCTTCAGAAAAGTCAAATGAGGACAAAAAAAAAAAAAAGGATCACTGAACTCAGCAAAAGTAAAGTTACTAGAGATCTTGACAAAAATCCTTTTCATGTATTAATGGAGAAAGAAGCTAAACTGTAGAGCCCTGAGGAGTGAACAGAAGGTGAGAAGGTGGAGTTGGTGTAGCTAGTTCTTTCTAAAAGTTCATCTATACAGGTGAGCATAAAAATGGAGAAGTGGCTGGAAAAAATGGTGGGGGAAAGGGAATTTTTTAAAAGTATGAATTAGCAAGGTGTTTGTATGCAGATATGAATATTCTACTGGAGAGGGAGAGAATGATGGTTTAGAAGAGGAGAGGAATAAGTGAGCAATGGAGGAAATATTTTAAAATAATTAAAGGATATGTGATCCAGAGTAAATAAATATTATGGATTAAGAAGGATGAATAAACTGTAACACAGGGGAAGATGAACTAAATAGAAGCACATGCAAGTAGGTTAGAAATTAAGTAGAAATCGGAGGGAATTTCAAATTGATAATCTCTGTATTCCCAGTGAATTGGAAGCATGTTCATCCTCTGAAAGCATTGAAGCGGGTTGGATGGTTGAGGAATGCTAAGATGCTTGAGGAGAAAAAATATATAAAAATTACTGTTTTAGGATAAAAATATAAGCTTTCCATAGAAGTGTTTTTTGGATTACCAGAGATTGTTGAGAGTCCACCTGACACTTGTTATCACAAATTTAACATAAAATTTCACTTTAGGTGAATGTAACTGGTTGTGTGACTTTCATATTCATCTAACTACATTTCTCTGGAGTAGACCTTGTTGACTTCTTATAATATTGAGGTTCTTTCAGCTGAGCAGGGCAGATGATGAGTGGAATGGAAGTTAAATGTTTTTGCAAAGGAGCATTTACTTTGATGGATCATGAAATCTAAGCCAGAGAGTTTAACGTAAGAGAAGACAGAAAGCGTTGATAGTGAAAGAATGGTGGTTTGAGGATCTACTTGAAAAGATGAGCTACTTTAAGTGGAGAAGATTGGGACAAATAAGTGAGATGTGATATACTGGTATTAGATATTTTGGAAATAATTGGTAAGCTTGGGAATATATGACTAAGAAAGAGAAGAGAGGTCAGTAGAGACATGAGTGAAGAAACAGTAAGACCATGTATTTCTTTTTTCTTTTTTTCCTTTTTGTCTTTTTTACTGACCGGTAATGGGATCGCAACCCTCGGTGTTGCGCCCGCACCGCGCTCAGCCAGTGAGCGGGAACCGGTCTCCACATGGGATCCGAACCCGCGGCGGGAGCGCCGCCGCACTCTGAAGCGGCGCACTCTCCAGTGCGCCACCGGGCCAGCCCAAGACCATGTATTTCTGAGAGTAATGATAGAAAATATGGTGGAGCCAAAGAACCTAAGACTTTGATTAGTGTGGAGAAATGAAAAGAAGGTTGATAAATCATAGAAATATTGAGCATTCCCAACTTTAGATCTCAGGTATATAGTCAAATATTTCTAATAATATGCTTAAACTGCTTCTTATTTTACTGATTTTAGAAATGGCTGTTTAGGTGTCTGTAGTGATGGGTGCAGTCTTCCCTCCAATTTCCAAAAACTGTTTTGTCAAGAGTTTCTTTCAGCTGGCACATATGAGTACAGGCTTAAAGTTGTTAAATATTAAAATATGTCTAAAAACTAGACCAATAGCTGCTTCCTAGGGCCCTTGAATGTCTTCTGCTGACTCTCCCCCCCACCTCTCCTGGGATAGAGGGGTCTTTCTCCAGCACTAAAGCTGGTAGGCAGGTGCATTCTAGTTGGTCAAACTAGCTGTAAACATTGACATATTGCTTAAATGTCACCTCTGGTTGCATTCCTATTCTAAGTTCCTTGAATGGTTGCTGTCACAGTATCAAACAGCATATTTAAACTCTCATTTTCTTATACCACCTACTGTAAAAAAAAGGCTTGATTCTTTTCTCTTTACAATTAGGCGTTAGTGTCCTTACTCTCCTACCCACCTGTTTTTCCTTGCCTTCTGTTCTGTCATGTGGAGGCCTTACTTTATTATGATTGATAATATCTGCATTAAATTTTTATGTACAATTAAATGATAATAATAGAAAAACTCTATCTAGTAATTTCTAGGTGCCACACTATCTCATATCATGGAAATGATTGGAAAATGACCTGTAATTACTTTTTCTTCCACTTCTTTTGGCTAAACAAGAAAAAAGAATTTGTCTGACTAGTTCTCTACAATGTGTTCTCCAGCTGGCATTTGCAAATTGCTTGGTGAGCTATTTATTACAAAGGGAAAGATTCACATGTTCAAAAGTTTGCACAGATATTAATTGAGTGAGAAAATGGAATTCAACAATTGCTAAGGAGCCATTCCAATTTTCTTGAAGCCCTTTTCTTCCTATTCAGACATGGCCTTTTCTTCATGGTGGTTGTATTCTGTCCTCGGATAATGACTCTCTGGTATAGTTTCACTTCTCTGTTATTTCATTGTATCATCATGTTTTTCTACACTCTCAATAATACTAGAAAGCCTCTGGTGTCTACTTCTTTCCCAAAGGACAACCCCCTGGAAGCATTATATAAAATTGTATGAACAATGATATAGGGAATAACAAGTTTCCCCGAGCCTGCTTAAAACATAAAAGGTACAAATAGAGTTGTGTACTTTTAGATTTCTTGTGCCTGCTCCCAAACTTTGCACTCCCCTCCACCACTAGTCTGACCTAATTATCATTCTGAATTTGTGGCTAATTATTTTCCTGCATTTCTTAAATATATATATTACTACGTATGCATGTTACTAAACACTATATAGCATATTTTATACACTAAAACTTGTTTTAAGTGTTATACTGTGCATATTATTCATCAGTTTGGCTTTATATTTGCAAACTTTTTTTGAACTATGTTTTAAGAATATACTCTTTCATTTTCTGTTGCTTATAATAGAATACCTGAAACTGGGTAATTTATAAGAAAACAAAATTTATTTCTTGCAGTTTGGGGATTGGAAAGTCCAAGGTGCAGGGGCACATCTGGTGAGGGCGTTCTTGGTGAAAACACTCTACAAAGTCTTGTGTCAACACAGGGTATCACATGGCAAGACTGGCAAGAGTGCTTTCATGTGCTCTCTTTAGAAAGCCACCAATCTACGCCCATGATAATTACATCTAGTTTCAGATTATTTATTTCCACCGGTGTACAGTAGCTCTTTACACTATGAATACCCAAGTTATTTAAGACATTCTAAGTGTTTAGGATTTTTTTCTCTTATAAACAATCTTGCAAGGGAGACACTAGAAATAAGAAAAAAAGTAAATATGAGAACAATTGTTGGGTCATAAATATAAGGTTATATCTTTAATTTTAATAAATTCTGTCAAACTACTTACCAAGTTGATTTCAACAATTTATATTTCCACTTACCAATTTATCACTGCTCAGAATTCTTGCCAAAATCTGAAACTGTCCAATATATAAAATATTTTGAAACTACTGAGTTTCAAACATTTTTTATTGCTTAATTTGCACAGGCTTGTTTACCAGTATTATTTGGGTTTCCCCTTTCACAAATATCTTCTCTGTATTTAGTCATTTTTCTAGTGAATGTAGTACATTTTTTCTTATTGATTTAAGAAATATATTTAAAGAATATATATTTATTTGATTTTTACAGAATTCCAGTGTATGACTTTTATTTGCATTTCTTTAAAGCAGAGTTTTGATAGACAGAAGTTTTTGGGTTTTTTAAATACAGTTTTTAACAATTAATGCCATTTTCCTATGAGTTTATGGTCTTATTTATTTATTATTTTTGTTTAAGAAATCTCCCACTTTATATTATAAAACTATTTGTCTCTATTTTTTCTAAAAATTACACATTTTAAAAAATTTCATGTTAACTCCACCTGTATAAATTTACATGAATGAATAAAGTAAGGACAGCATTTTATTTGCTTTCAGGAAAATAACAAATTAATCTGCAGTACCATTTGTTAACAGCTTCCCCAGGAAATTGGACTATTGCCACTCTCGCCTTGGTCCGAACTGGACTTTTGGCTCTCTTGATGTGCTGCACAACTGTCACATGAAATTCCTTCTCTATTACTTTGAGTTAGATCCACATTTTTCAAAGTAGTGTCTAGTAACTTCTTAAGAAAACAAGTGTGGGACTTAAAAAGTTTTATTCTTTACACGGCCAAATCATATCATCAAACAGATCTTGAAATTTGTATCTCAGGCAGTAAGAATAGCATAAAATACTTAGATTTTTGAGGCAGAGTGCCAGGATTTGTATCCACTTACTACTTACGTGATCATCATACTAATCCTCGGACCAGGTACGTGCATTGCTTGGAAGTACATGAGGATCTTAGAATGGGTGAAAGGTAAAAGGGCATAGATAGTTCAAAAGAATTGATTTCCATATCCCAAAATGACAAATATATATATCCTTTTCCATATA
>NW_007727661.1:459754-461821 GCF_000696425.1 Galeopterus variegatus
TCTGTGACTTCTCAGTCTTGACCACAGGAAATGACAAAGGCTTTCCCAGGCAGGCCTCCCAGGGGACAGCTCCCCTCTCCACAGCAGACTTGGTACACAGACAAGTCGTGGCAGTTTGTAAGGGGAGTTGCAGTCAAGGATCATGCCTCCTAGGCTGGTCATGCTCTTTGCATATTTGCATTCTTAGCTCTTGAGCCTTCAATTCTTGGTTTCTTTATTCTGAGACCTTTTGCAGAGGTCCTCCACAGGCACCTCTGCTGAAGCCTAATTATTCGGGTAAAAGTGGAAAACCTTAAAGACACTTTTTCTTGCTCTCACTCAATACCAAGTACTTTTGCACTCCTGGCCCTCTCCTCTAGCCCTCCATTTCCCCAACCCCAGAAACTATAATACTGCCAGTCTTTTGTCTGAGACTTCCTCAAGAGTGAGAAAACCCCCACATCTGTACTCATCTACCCTGCCTTCTACTGGAGCTCCATTCCATGGGAGAAAATGGAGCCAGTGTTTTCCTTGGCTTTAGATTCTTCCTCATATCATCATAATAAGTGATTAAAGGCTCAATCCTCTAGTTTTTGGCTTGTTGCTCTATCCCAACACCTGGCATCTCAGCTTGCTCTCTCCCAGGTTAGCTGAGCTCCTGCCCTCAGGAGTTGAAAAAATTGTGTGACATTAATATAACCAAGCTCTTATTCTTATTAGTAATTTATGTGAACCTGTTTTCTCGATGTATAAATGTGTAAAAACCATACCTAATCAAACAAAAATGGCATAGAATTGAGAACAAATTATTTCTCTATCTAGAAACAAGTAACAGTCACCTGTAGACATAAAAAATAATTGAGACAAAGAAACCACCTTCATTTCATTAAGGAACTCGTTTATAATTAAACATTTTACTTTTTATCTCTAATAATTATTTGTTAATAGTTTAATATATATTTGTTGTTTTGCAATCAGTTTAAACTCCAAACCAGGAAGGGAAGAAGATAATTTAGGACATAGAGCCTATGTTATGGAGGGAAAATTCAATGTTGATTTATAATATATGTGTATATGTTTTCTTCAGTGAAGTATTAAAGGGGATAAATGAAATGTTTCAGGAATAAAAATAAACTACATTAAGATATTATTCTGTGTGGGAAGTAAAATGGAAATATGAATANTTTTCTTCAGTGAAGTATTAAAGGGGATAAATGAAATGTTTCAGGAATAAAAATAAACTACATTAAGATATTATTCTGTGTGGGAAGTAAAATGGAAATATGAATATATGGAGAAGAAAAAATGATGAAAATTTACCATTTATTAATGAAGAGCTTTTTCATTAATTTTTGAATTGGACAATGGTAATATTAAATTGCTATGTTATTCTGACATGATTGGGCGTATATGACTGAGTGACATGAGAGTGTGATTCTATTTCTCTAAAATATCTATGTTTACAGTGCATAGAAATAACATGTTTCGCAGCTATATTTAAACATTGGATAAAATATTTCAGGTGGCAAGTTAAAAATATGTGATGAGGTACATTGCTTTTGAAAATTATTTTAGTAGTACATAATCAAAAATATTTGACAACCGGTTATCTAAGAGATCATGATGTCCTATAACACATGAGAAACAACACGAAAACTTCCACCTTGGCCAGAGACAGCCTCTTTGGGAAAATAAGGCTTACCAAAAATAAGACAAAATCATTTATTGCCTTTATACAAATATACAGAAAGAGTTGCCAAAGTGTATTAGAGAACACAGTGAAAAAAAATAGGCATAGAGCATCTCAGAAACCTTTTAAAAACTGCTAAGAGCAAAAGTCCTAACACTCAAATTTAGAGGATTAATCCCCTTAGGGTTATCCCTCAACACACAAAGCCTTTGGAAGAATCCACTGTAGAAATGTTGGCAATAGAATACACAGGATACTCTTGTCAATCAAGTTTCTGTCAGGAAATGGATGGGGTATTGAAATGGGTGCCTGAAGAGAATTTAATGCAGGGGCTCTTAAGACGTAGCCAAGGTTAAGGGAGCAAGAAATGATGAAGTAGTAACAGACGGGAAGCCCTT
>NW_007727661.1:462487-463792 GCF_000696425.1 Galeopterus variegatus
AAGACGTAGCCAAGGTTAAGGGAGCAAGAAATGATGAAGTAGTAACAGACGGGAAGCCCTTTGTCAGCCACAGTCTTTACCAAACAAACCCCACAGAGAGAACCCTGGGTATAAAACAGGGGTTGCTTTCAGTAGCTATTGTCTTAGGCAGACAAACATAGCCAAGGTCAAAATGAGGTTGGTAGTGAAAGAAACTGGGTAGTAAATGCCCAGAGTCTTTTCCCTTCTTTCCCTGATTTTCTATCAGTGTCTCTTACTCACCAAACCAAACTGGAAGCCAAAGGGTAAGGAATCCTGGTGATGCAGCCTGGTAGAAATCAGACTCCCAAGGAAACGGCAAGGCAGAGAAGTGTACAGTGGAGGGGAAAATAGAGACAGTCCAATACATTTTTTCAAAAATATTATTGACTCTAAGTTTGAGTAAATTAGAAGTTTATCAAAGTGTATTAAGTCACACTGTATTAATTCTCAATTACAAAAGCCAAAAGAACAGAGATAGTATTCATTCATAGTGTATAACGGAATGTATGAGTTGGAGGAGATGATGAGTAAATGATAAATTTAAAATATGTGTACTGATCAGTAACTACATTTTAATGCGCGAGGCATTCTTTTTCTTGTAGATAAATGTATCTGTTCCCTCCAAAAAGTGATTAGAGTGATGAGTGTCACATACACATTTTAAAAAAGTATTTAATTAGGAATGATGTTTAGATATTTCAGGTAGCAAGAGCGATCATCTGTGCAGGAAGATGGTCTCTTAATCAGCAGTGATCCACACACATAAGTAATTTTTAATTTTTTAGTAATCACATTTAACAAAAGATAAATTAACTTTAATAATGTTTCATTTAACACAATATATAAAAACTTTACTTCAACACATTAAATTGAAAATTACTAATAAGATATGTTATATTCCATTTTATTTAATATTGTCCTCAAAAGCCAGTGTATATTTTCACACATGCCACGTTTCGGGTACTCAAGAGCTGTGCATGGTAAGTGGTGACCTTCGTGTTCAGCGCAGGTCCAAAATTCAAGTAAAAGATCCTTGATAAAAATGAAGGAACATTTACTGGTAAAAGTGTGAAGAAGAGATTCTATTTGAATAGTCTTACTGAATGTGTTTTTATATTTCTAGTCAGAAAGGCAGGGAAATTATGTACATAAATTTTATGAAGCTAGAAATTACATAAATTAAACTCTTTAAATCCAATAATTCTACCTATCTCTTTCACTTTCTCTTGCTCTTACTCTCTCTTTCTAGTGTAATTTTGAGGTCATCTAGGAAATTTAGGACTA
>NW_007727661.1:464696-466240 GCF_000696425.1 Galeopterus variegatus
CTCTTGCTCTTACTCTCTCTTTCTAGTGTAATTTTGAGGTCATCTAGGAAATTTAGGACTAACAAGAAAAATCTATGGCTGAAATAGTAAAATAAAAAAGTTTGTGAATTAGACAATGTTTTTAAAAGGGGGAAAAAGAAAAAAAGATTTTTTTGAAAATTTCTTTTTCATTGAGATATAATTTACATACAATAAAATTCAACATTTTAAATTATACAATTAAGGGGTTTTAGGAATAGTCGCAAAACTATGCAACTATCAACCATCAAATTCATGGACATTTTGATTACAAGTAAAATAAAACCGGTATCAATTAGCAGTCACTCCCCATTTGCCCTTCATCTCAGCCTCGGATAAACACTAATCTATTTTGTGTCTCTACAGATTTGCCTGTTATAGACATTTCATACAAGTCGAGACACATAATGTGCTGCCTTTTGTGTTTGGCTTACCTACCATAATGTTTTCAAGGTTCATAAATGTTGTAGCACATATTATTACTTCATTTATTGCTATGATTGAATAATATATTTCATTGTATTGATATATCACTTTTTGCTTATTCATGCTCGCTTGATGAATGCTTGTGTTGTTTTCACCCTTTTGGTATTGTGAATAATGTTGCTGCGAAAATTCATGTACAAGTTTTTGTGTGAATCTGTGTTTTCTATTCTCTTGGGTATGTAGGAGGGGTGGAATTGCTAGGGTATAAAGGAACTCTGTGTTGAACTTTTCGATTAACTGCCAAATGGTTTCCCAAAGCAGTTGCACCAATGCACATTCTTACCAACAGTGCATTAAGGTTCCATTTTCATCACATCCTCATCAACACTTGTTATTGTCTAATTTTTTGGACATAAAGTGGTATCTCATCATGGTTTTGATTTGCATTTCTCTAAAAATTACTTACTTTAAGCAATTTTTAATTTATATCTTCTTTGGAGAAATGTTACCTCAAATACTTTGCCCATTTTTAAAGTAGGTTATTTCATTTTTATTGTTGAGTTTTAAAAGTCTTTCTTTTAAAGTCTAGATTGTAGTCTCTCAGCAGATACATGTTTCATAATGTTCATTCTGCACATTGTAGTTTTACATTTGTGATGGTGTCTTTTAAATTACAAAATTTTTTAAGCTTATCTCTCTTTCTTTTGTTGCTTTTGTTTTGATGTCATATGTGCTAAAAAAAAAAATTCCTGCTACATATCATGAAGATTTATACCTATACTTTCTTCTAAAAGTTTGATAATTTTTCTCTCATATTTAGGCCTTTTGTACATCTTGAATTAATTTTAGATAAGGTAGGACTTCACATTAATTCATTTCATGTGGATATCCATTTATCTCAGAATCATTTGTGGAAGACTATTATTTTCCCATTTAATTGTCTTGCCATATTTGTTTAAAATCAATTGATCATAAACACAAGGCTTTATATCTGGACTTTCAATTCTATTCCACTGATCTTTATGCCTATCTTTATGACAGTACCACACTATGCCAATTATTACAGCTTAAAATAAGGAATTGTGAGTCATCCAACTTTT
>NW_007727661.1:467307-469090 GCF_000696425.1 Galeopterus variegatus
CCTGGAAGAGATATGAAGATTAGAAAACTTTGGAAAACCCAAGCTTGCCATCTACCATTCAGGATGCCTGCAACCCATCTGTTAGTCACTCTTGTAAAAACATCATGTGTTCCTCTCTCTTGAGAAATTTTCTTAATGTATTTATTTGGTGGCAGAGTCTAAGGAAATAGCAGTATCAACTACCTTTTTCATTAAGCTTTCTGTGGTGACAAAATCTGGGGAAAGATAGGTACAACGTCAGTATTGTTCAATACCAAACATAAACCCTCAACTTGAGCAAAAAGGAGGTCTAAATCTGCCTTATGTTCTTTTAAATGTTTTTGTTGAATACGTATGTTATCGTCCACTATTCAGAGAGTGGCCTTACCCATCTGAATCCCACGGAGGTCTGATTGGTTACAAAATCCAAGATCATCCCCAATTTATGGATTAACTTTATTCATGATAGTGATTATTATTTTTTTTTGGGGGGGGGGTTCCAGATGCAGGACTCCCTTGAGGATTTCTTATAAGGTTGGTCACGTGGTAAACTCTTATAGTTTTTGTATGTCTGGTAAATACACAATTTCTCCTTCATTTCTGAAGGATAGCCTTGCTGAGTAGAGTATTCTTGGCTGGCAGTTTTTTTCTTTTAGTATGTTGAATTTATCATCTCATTCTCTTCTGGCCTGTAGAATTTCTGATGGAAGTCTGCTGCTAGTCTGATAGGGACACCCTTATAAATGACTCGATGCTTTTGCTGTTTTTAGGATTTTCTCTTTGTCTTTGAGATTTGCCTATTTGGCTATAATGTGCCTTAGAGAGGACATTTTTGGGTTGAATATATTTGGGGATCTTTGAGACTCCTGAATCTGAAAGTCCATGTCTCTTCTTATACCTGGGAAATTTTCCACAAATATCTCATTGAATATGTTCGCGATGCCTCTTCCTTTCTCCTCCTCTTCAGGAATACCCATGATTCAAATGTTTGTGCATTTTAAGTTGTCTGCTATCTCTCTTAGAATCTCTTTCATTTTAATTTTTTTTTCTTTTTTGTATGCCTGAGTTATTTCAAAGAGACTGTCTTCAAGATCAGAAATTCTCTTCTCTGTTTGTTCTACTTTGCTGCTTAAGCTCTTAGTCATGTTTTTCATATTGTTAAATGACTCCTTCAGTTCCATGAGTTCTGCTACATTATTTTTAAAGCATTAATCTCTTTGTAAATTTCTTCCTTCATATCCTAGATAGTTTTGCTCAGTTAATTGTGTCATCTAAGTGCATCTTCTGATAGCTCATTGAGTTTCCCTAAGATTTTTACTCAGAATTCCTTTTCACTTATTTCAAGGGTTTCCTGTTCTATGGAGTCAGGTACTTGAGAGTTATTGTATTCCTTTGGTGGACTCATATTTTCTTGCTTTTCCATATTTCTACTGTCTCTACATTGATGTCTAGTCATCTGGTAGAGCAGTTGCTTCTTCTATCACTCTCCTTCCCTGGACTCCACTGGTGACTCTCCTTGTGTTAATGCAGCCAACTGGTCATCAGTCTGTCTGCACAGTAGCAGTGGCTGCTGTGGCTGCTGCTGTGGTAGCAGGCCACTCTTGCAGCAATGATTGTTGTGGTGGCATGGCAGTGGTGGCTCCAGCAGTAGTGGGCTGCTCGCACAACAACAGTGGCTGCCTGGTGGTACAGGTGGTAGCAGCAACACAATCCCCAGTTGCTGTGAGAGAGTATTGGATGCAATGGGTCCATTGCATACTTCATTTGGTTACTTGATGCTTCCTGGGGTCGCTGGATGCTCTAT
>NW_007727661.1:469697-493201 GCF_000696425.1 Galeopterus variegatus
AGCAGGCCACTCTTGCAGCAATGATTGTTGTGGTGGCATGGCAGTGGTGGCTCCAGCAGTAGTGGGCTGCTCGCACAACAACAGTGGCTGCCTGGTGGTACAGGTGGTAGCAGCAACACAATCCCCAGTTGCTGTGAGAGAGTATTGGATGCAATGGGTCCATTGCATACTTCATTTGGTTACTTGATGCTTCCTGGGGTCGCTGGATGCTCTATCTCAGACCCCTCTTCTCTGACACCAATCTGTTAAGGGAAAAATTTTAGGTAATTTACATTTAATAAAGTTTAATTCGAGAAAGAAAATAAAATAATAATACAAAAAAAGTTTCACAAATCAAGGAGCCCCTAGTCAGAACAGATTAAGAGGGACTACCTGTTTTATTTCTTGAATAAAAGTACTGAGTATCCTTGTCTTTTTCCTGATCTTATGGAAAAAAAAACATTCAGTCTCACCATTAGATACAATGTTAATTGTGGCTTTTCATTCATGCCCTTATCAGGTTCAGCAAGTTCCCTTCTATTCATAGTTTGCTGATTTTTTTTTTTTTTTTGTAATAGAAGGGTTTTTAATTTCGTCCAGTGCTTTTTTCTGTGTAATTAAGATGATCATGTGGTTTTTGTCCTTTATTATAAAAATACAGTGCTACATTGATTCATTTTTACTCAACCAACCTTGTATTCCTCGGATACATTCTACTTAGACATAATCTATATTTCTTTTTATTTTTTATTGGATTCAATTTATTAGTATTTTGTTGAGCTTTTTTGACTGTATTCATAAGAGATATTGGTTTGTACTTTCTTTTCTTGTGATGCCTTTGGTTTTAACATTAAGGAAATACGGGACTCGTGGAAAGATTTGAGAAGTATTCTCTTCTTGTGTACAGATATTCCCCAAGAAACTACTTGGAGAGAAAAAGAAGCAGTACAGGTAGTACAGGTTTTACTAAAATAATGACAAAATTTCTAAACCAACTCTTGGGTTGTGTAAGTTAGGAAGAAAAAGTCACTGATAAAGTTTGCATTGCTGATGTCAGAATTCACAAAGTACACTGAAATTATTTTTAAAGCCAAAATACAGGTTTAGCAGTCATTGTAATAAGAGTAATACTATTTTCTTCTGCTCCCTTCTTAAACTTTATTCAGTTGAGGAAGCTTTTACCCTGATGGTTGATGAACATTCATAAAGCTCCATGACTTATCCTCCTACTTTCAGGCAACAAAAATGGTCATTTAATTACACACAGTCTCACATCAGTATCTAAACTTCTAAACAAAGACACTAATTGATCTACAAGGACCTTATAATCTTAAAATCAATATGAAAAAGAAATTTAACTCAGTTTTTATAAACATTAGTTGTTAATATTTTTTCTTTCAAAATGTGGAAAACACAACAAAACACTAAAAAATACTTAAATTTAACGTATTCATAAAGAAAAAGTGAGAGGATATTTGCTAATATCTCTAGCAAAGAAAAACTTTCTGGAATACTTGATCTCTGCACCACTGCATTATCACATTATCACATATGCTTTATCATAACCAAACTAAATAAATCTATTTACACAAATGAGCTATTTTTAGATGTGCAGATATATTTTACAAGATGACCAGTTTGGTTTCTTTTATGTGTATGTATGTACGCATATTTTTGTACACCAAAGTATCATAACCAAACTAAATAAATCTATTTACACAAATGAGCTATTTTTAGATGTGCAGATATATTTTATAAGATGACCAGTTTGGTTTCTTTTATGTGTATGTATGTACGCATATTTTTGTACACCAAAGTGATAAAACACGGTTGAGTTTATGTAATATAGATTGATAGATGATAGATAAATAGATGGATAGATAGATAAATAGATACACATTTTTGCATGCATATATAAAGTAAAATGAATGCAGAGTCTGACTCAGGTGTTTCTTAAATTTATCAGCAAAATTAGTGTTTGCCTGTGTACTGTAACTAAGACTCGTAGGCCCTCCAATAAACCTCATTACATTCTTGTTGATGCCTGAAATTCTGGAATTAATGATTTATTCAATTAGATTAAGATTCTATTACAGTTCAAATTGGCAGTGTAAATCAATGTTTAAAACCATTTTAGTATAATGTTAGAATGCTTTATAGTAGATTTTGCTTGTGGCAGATAGCAATAATGAAGAAACAAATCATCTTGTAGAATGGAGGAGGACGCTAACTAAAGACAAAGAGAATGGCATGCATGCTGTGGGAATGTGGGGCGAATGATATAGATGATGGACTTTATCTATGGGACAGTTTTCTCCACAATCAGTTCTTCTTGTAGCAATAAGTGAAATGATGACACTTTGAAATCCATGAATTGCCAAGTACTGTCAAGTGTATTATTACTGCAAGCCTAATATCTGAGCATATTCACCCCCAGGCATCAACTAATCTTTGTTTAAATGTACCATTGTCAATTCTGCCAGTATGCAAAAGGGAATGAAGAGACACAGGAAATGGTCTCAGTAAATTAAACTGAATTGTCATCTACACTTAGCCTCTGCCATGGCATCATGATTCATATTGTCATGGAAACTAATGTTTGAAAAAAAAGCAAGGATGAAAATAGATATTCTTTGGTATGATTAACTGAGAAACATTCTGGAGAAATAAAAGATTTTTATATGTTTTTTATAGCCATCTTCAACTTTAGTAATTTATTTTTAAGAGATTTGCATTTTAATGATGTAAATACTACTCAAATTTAGCTACGAGCAACCTAAGACTTATTTTTCATTTAGTGAATATTTGTTGCATGTTATTTGCCCTGAATATGCGGTAGGCTTTGGAGACACAACGACAGATCAGGAAAATTTCCTGGCTTCAGAAAACTCACTATCTATTGTGTCCAGCAGTTGTATTTACTGTTCAGGTAATTATAATGCAGTGCATATGCTCTGGTATATACACAAATTTCTAAGAAAGTGAAGTACATAGAATCTCCAATCTGCTTGAGAAACCAGATAGTCTCAAAGAAGATTTGAGTTTTATAACTGAAATTTTCAGAATAAACACTTTTTTTTCAGTCTGGTAGAATAGACTCACTGTGTAGATGGTAACATCAGAAACTGATAGTGTTGATCACAGCATGGAACAGTATAAATATGTGTTGAAGGAAAGAAATGCTACATACTACTCTTTCTATAACACAGAATGCATTGAATAAGTACTGATTTGGGAAGAATGGCAAATCAGGCAGAAATAATAAAATATAAATTCTTGGATTCTCCTTTGTAGACCATTCATTAGTCTGCTCACCAATATTTATCAAAATACGTTTTATAAACATGTAGAAAACAATTCTTATCATTGGACACCACTATGCCATACATATAGGATTACAACCAAGTCTGGCAAGTTAGGTAAATGCATAATCAAAGGTTTATTGATATTTTATTACAAAGTATGATAAAATGATTTTACCTGTGTTTTTAGATGCAATAGAAGAGTAAAAAGAAGTTATTATAAGAAAGAACACAATAGCTTGGATCTGCTCTCTCTGCAGGGTATTGAAGATAGGTGAGTATATGAATTTAATGTACTAAATTAAGATTGTTTCATCAATTTAAATCACTTTATGTTTTACATTAAAGATATGTTAACAGTAATTCGTTCAACCCTAGATGCACTCAATTTATCTTGGAAAACCAACAGGCAGAGGATAGCAAGAAAGAAAGAAAAAAATATCATAAGCAGCATGTCTTTAAGAGTACTGTATAACAAAAATACTGATTGGTACATCAATTTATCAGCATCAAAGCACACTAAAGAATCTGAAGGCATGCACCAGCATATAAAAATAGCTCACATTTGTATACACTTTGCAAATTCCTATGACACCTGTTTTTACATTTGTTTCTCTCAATAGTCTTTTGTAGCAGAATGGTAAGTTTTATGTTGACTGTGTAAATGAAAAGACTGATTTATTAAGAGGCTAAGTGGTTTGCTTCATTAAGAGACACCCCAGAAAATTCATGTTCTTTGCAAAATGTCAGGTACATCAGCATGAGTAAACTAAATAGAGAAATCTGTGGCAAGTTTTCAAATTTAATAATTAACCAGTTGAGTTCTTGTCTCCATTATAAGCAGACTTCAGAGTTAATAACCTTGAACTAAAAGGGGGAGCCGAACTTATACTATCGTATCACCAATTTTTTTCTACCCGGAAAAAAATCAGAAGCATTTGGATCTTTAAAAACAAAACAAAATCAATACCCCAAAATACCTTCTATTTAATCTCATCAATTATGTTCAAAACACTGTGTCTTACCAAGGTAATGAATTCCAGGAATTAACCCTGTAATTTTGAGAGAAGATATATACAAATATCAGGATGTGAGACAGTCAATGATAAAGTTGATGAATGACTCAGTTATTACAGACCTTGATTTTAGCAGTTGTAGTCAGTCCAGATTCATTGTTAATAGAGGATTTGAGTTGTACCTACACTTTTACATAGGTGTAACAAATGACAATTATTGTCAGCACAAGCAAATTTATGATCAGATCAGGGAGTAAAAGATTTTTGACTAGTGTGGAATATTTATTATGTTAAAAAGTTAGGTCGTGCTGAGATTGTGGGAGGATTTGAAGGCAGAAACTTCACCTGATGAAATGTGTAGATTGGGAATGTCACTCTAGTTTATATGGCAGAATAGATTGAAAATGAGACAATTCTTGCAAGAATGTGGATAAGAGAACCCCCATAACAGCCTGACAAGCAGCACAGAAAAGAAAGGATAGGTGCCTGAGACTTTGATAAGCAAGAAGTATTAAAATACAGTCAAAGACGATTTCTGCCATCTGAGACTTTATAACTAAGAGAACTGCCTTAACGGACTCTTTCTTAAAACACATAGCTTCTAAATCCGGATAAGAGAACCCCCATAACAGCCTGACAAGCAGCACAGAAAAGAAAGGATAGGTGCCTGAGACTTTGATAAGCAAGAAGTATAAAAATACAGTCAAAGACGATTTCTGCCATCTGAAGACTTTATAACTAAGAGAACTGCCTTAACGGACTCTTTCTTAAAACACATAGCTTCTAAATTATTTCCTATAAGATCTTTTCCTGTAATTGATACAGAAAGAATTCTGGGAAGCAAAGAGAGACGACAGCAAATCAGGTGTTTCCCCACAGGTTTCTTCATGATCAATTGCTCCTTTAAAAGGAGGCTCCCCATATGCAAACCTTTACAACTGGAAAAAGGCCCCTAAAACTTCAGCAGATCATACAGAAGGTTAGTAAAGAACTGGTAGACTGCTTTCACGCTAGCATTTCAAAAGGATTCTTTTTTCTATTCAGTGATTCCTCTCAAGGTCTTCCGGAACTTTTTCTTTATTATTATTATTATTATTATTATTATTATTTTTTTTTTTTTGCATATCTGTTCTTTTATATATATATTTTTTTCTCCTAGCAGGGTAAAAGACCTTTTAGTCAGGAAACATTACAAGCTTCCTCTGCAATATCTGTTCTTTTATATATATTTTTTTTTCTCCTAGCAGGGTAAAAGACCTTTTAGTCAGGAAACATTACAAGCTTCCTCTGCATGAAGCGTACGTCTTCTCCATTTCCATGGGGATTCCAAGAATTGCTTTTTTTTTACTGAGTACAATGTAATTTTGCATACATTTCTCCCACTTCCTCTTTCTTAAACTGAGCATCGTGCAGTCATTATTCTTTTTTGTAATTTCCTTAACACATACACCCTTCATTTCCCCACACCCACACAAATCATACCATTATTTTAGCTGTTAAATTTCCTTGCCTGTTACTTGCTGAATTCTGATGGTGGTGCAAAAAGTTTGAAGATAGCATATTGTTTGTTTTTGATGTACATAAGTAAAGTATATTTGAATGCTCAAGTGACATGTTGATTAAAGTGCACAAACTTTCAGTTATAAGATGAACAAGTTCTGGGGATCTAGTGTACAGCATGGGTGGGGATGAATGTGTCCATTAATTTGATTGTGGTAATCATCACACAAAGTATACATATATCAAATCATCATGATGCACAATTTGAATATATACAGTCTGTATTTGTCAATTAAATATTTCAGAATAAAAGCATATTGAAATGTAACATATAAAATAATTAAACTTCTAGAAGAAAATAAACAAAGACAACTTTCAAATATCAGTGTGCTCAGATGGTTGTACTTGATTTGATTTTAAAAGATACACAAAGAGAAGCTTTTTAAGTTTTATTGTGCTGAACCACCTCTTTCCATACCACCAATTTTACTTTATATGCAGCTTTTGCTAAATTTTGCAGACACTACAAAAAGCTGTGGAGAATTTCTGTAAATATAACACTCAAATAATTACTTCTTGTACAGTACACACGCCATCATATTCATTTGCCATTTTCATGGTGGTTTGTCCTTTCTACATTTTATTATTCATTTATGACAGCTATTACAGGCCTCTCAGATTCTACCTTGCTCTCCCGAGGAATATTTAAGGCTATTATAGGGCTTTTATGAGAAGACCCAAAGATAGTTAGTGCAGAAATCCTGTGAAATGCTGTATTCGTACAGAGATCGCCTAGCAGTAAAAGATCTCAAGTTGTTTTAGAGTCACCCTTGATGAAGATTAAAAGGCAGGCTACTCCTGGTGAGGTTTCCTTTTCACCCAAGAGAACAAAGTTATTTTTGACAGGGAGGTTAGAAATCATAAATTAACACAGTTCTGAAAATAATAGCTCTTTGGGAAAGGTCTCCAGGAGGAAAGCAAGAAGGGATTTAGCATTTATACACAAATAGATTTGAGAATGCAGTTTATAACTCTACTGCAGAATTTTTTCAGAATTTACTAATGCAGATTTGTGAGGTGCATGAGAAAAGAAATGGCAATGTCTCAGCCAGCAGAAAGAACAGATTTGTATCTCTCGCTATCCCAATGGCATTGTCCTAGATCTCAGGCTGTGATCTCCTCATGGAAAGGGTACTAGAAATTTCATTCACTTATGTGTCCTAAGCAGCTAGAACAGTGCCTTGCACATAACAGGCACATAATCAGTATTTGATGATTGAATACATGACTTTTGTTAAAAGTGTTCATTAATTTATGATTAATTATTATTATATTCTTAAGGGCATCTTTTTATTAAAAAGAACTTTGTCATATTAAAATAATATAAATATTAGTCCACAGTAAAATGCTAAACATTCAAAACACCTCCAATCTTTTTACTTTCCTCGTTTTCCTCCACATTTTATCTTATTCCAAAAACTTATCGAAATTATTTCTTTAAAAATTATGTATTCTCATTATTGCTTTCTCTAAACCCCTGTAACTAATTCTAAGACCTAAAAATTAGGAAATTAATTTAATTTTAGATTCTTTGATAAGTCATTTTGTTAAACATAATGTTCTGTGTTTCACCAAAGAACTCTAATATTGATCAATGGAAACCAAGGAGGACTAAAGGAAATAACCGAGATATATCTCAATTTTTACATAAGTGAAAAGTTTTGCCTGAGGTTTTCTCATCTACCATTTTTTTCTGAGCAGTTACAAAGGTGAGATAAGCCTGGAACTGGAATTAGTTTAAGGCTTATAATATACATAATTTGATGTCAAATTGTAGCAAGTGTCACATTATTGCCAAAAATGTGTCAACTGTAGTCACTATCTTAACTTTATTAAAAGTAACTCATAAATTATTCAAACAGGTGCTAAAAAAGAAAAGCAAAGAGAGAAGAATATGGCAGATTTGGAAAAAAAATAGATTTTGCTTGATTTCCATTCCAGCTATTTACTAATTGTATAACCTTACACTGTTTACTTGTCTAATATTCCTTATATGATAAATGGAAATTTTTTTAAAAAGCCAAAAAAAAAAAATCTAATTTACAGAGTTATTGTGAGAATTAAGTGAAAAACTGTTATAGACACAAAGAAAGATGCCATTATTTAGAATTTTTTAAAAAGCCAATAAAAAAAAACCAATCTAATTTACATAGTTATTGTGAGAATTAAGTGAAAAACTGTTATAGACACAAAGAAAGATGCCATTATTTAGATTTTGTTCTAAAAGAGAAATATTCTGGATCTGGATTTGTAGATATTTATCTCTTTTGACAAGAGACCTTTGGCAGATACCTACAGTAAAGACTGTATGGTCTATAAGCAAAAGGAAGTAGCATAGATCAGGATATGAGACCTGGTTACTCATTCCAGACCTTTCTTTTGTGATTATGCCATCCTGGGCATGGTACCACTTTTGTTTAAACCCCAATCACTTAACTTACAAAATGTTGGTATTTGTCCACCTCACAGAATTCTTGTGAAGATACTGTTAAATAGTACATTTTAAAGTGATTTTTACATTATGTATATTCTACACACATATAAAGTATTGTTGCAACTAGTCAACCATTATGTCCATGATCCTTCTTTATAAATGAATATTTCTTTGTAGTATAAACATGAAGGTTTCGTTTTGCATTATTTCTTGTATGCTCACATCTTGCTGGCCGTGTCTTGCTTTCCCAGTGTTTTTAGTTACCTGATCACTAATGCATCACAATGTTCCCAAGGCCTAAGAGGAAAAACCCAGAATTGGTCCCTCAAGGATCATGTCACTGTGAATGTTAAAAGATCAAAAGCAAAAATCTAAAACAGACCTTAAAATGAATTTTCTGTGTGAATATATCTTTATCAACCTAATATATTGCTTTCTCCTCTATCAAATTTCTGTGAGTGCCTACTCTGATACTGATCATTGTTAGACAAAGAAGGAAGTTATCTAGGTCCAAGAACATAGGCAACTCTTAATGTTCTCGGGATACAGTTAGTCTTTGTTTTCTACTGTCTACTGTTTGTGGATAATACAAGACAGAGTCAATGCTTTGGAATTTTATTTTAGCTTGGCACAAAGCTCTTTAATAGACCATGCTCGTTCTGGTAATGTGCTCATTGACCAGATATCCAGCAGCTTGTGTCAGTCCTCCTAGTTGTATTAGCTACCTGTAAATGCAGTTCCCTGCAAGATGAAATGACCTGGGACCAATTAATTGAAAATGAAAAAGAAAAAAAAAAGTAGTAAATGCCATTGGGAGCGATTAACAAAACTAGCTGTGCATCAATTGCAGATGGCTAGAGACACTGCTTGCCAAATGGAGTTGGCTACATACAAAGGAGGACATATTGTTCAAACAGCAGGACTTGTGAAAGATGTAGAAATTCCAGCAAAATGGGCATGAAAAGATGCAATGTTACCTACATGCAACAAATGTGAAGTGTTCTCTTCTTGCTTAGCTGCTGTTGTTGCTTCAAGTAAGATATATTTATGTGTATGTGCATGTATATACTCATATACGCACATGGGTGTATGGGCCAGGTACATTAAACCTGACATGTAATTTTCTAAAGTCATTATGCTTTCAAGTAAGATATATTTATGTGTATATGCATGTATATACTCATATATGCACATGGGTGTATGGGCCAGGTACATTAAACCTGACATGTAATTTTCTAAAGTCATTATGCCTGGAGCCCTGTAGATTTCTTGGGTACTAACCAGCCCAGAAAGTTATTTACACGGGACTTACAGTCAAATTTTCTGTGCATTTTTTAATTGAATAAAAAGTTTCCTGATAACAGACACACAGCTAAACCTTCATTCTCCAACATGTTCTCATTGTAAACTGTCATTCTCTGTCAATAAGAAGCCTTCTTGTTTAATCAAATACAAACCAGTGTTCATACCTGAGAAGGCTGTTTTCCATTCTTTAAGTAACTTTTCTTTTCCAATTGGAACCGCCTCAATCAGTAGACTTCATATACTAAGTTATAGGTTTAAGAAGTACAGAAAACCACTTGATGGGAATATTTGATTTCTAAGGCTTCTATAAGACTACTAGTAAGCCAAGATAATGACTTTTCACCTGGTTTTGCAAGCATATCTTTATTAAAGTCTTCTGACAATTCTCTTTTGCTTTTGGATACGTTGGTATGAGAAATGTCAGAATAGTGCTCTAATGACCACATTGACTCTGTACCTAAACATTCAATTTAGTGATAACCTCTAAGAAGTGGGGCAAACTAGGCTGCAGCTAAATTTTTGAAGAGCGAATAAAATTACCATACATTGCTGTTTATTTGTTTTTACTAATTAGAGCCTGACTACAATCTCCCAAGGCTATTTACTAATTAGGTCTCAGCTAAAGATCTACTTGTTCATCACAGTTGCCAAATAGCTTCTATTACTCAGTGATCATGTCATTTTAAACTAGTGCCTTTTAATATCATCAACTCTAACATTTTCCCAAATAATTGTTACTAAGATATCCAGTATTCCTGCAGTGACTGCAAGATTGGAAAATGGCATAGGAATATACTTGTTAGCCTGGCTAGGTTATACTTTCTGAAACTTACATGAACAATATGAAATGACCGTTTATACAGTTGCAAAATCATTTTCTGGGATAATTCATCTAAACTTCTAGTGCTTAACCCTATCAACCTGATGCCTAAGGCATTTGATAGCTACTGGCTGATTAAGGGCAGCATGCAGAAAGACTTTACAGTACATTAAAAATTGTTGTTTGTGTCTCATTTTTACTATGGTTTCATAAAATTCCCTTTAAAATTCAACTTAAAATAGAGAACCATACATGCATATTAGACTTAAGACAGACAATTGAATTCCTATGTGTTGATAGATTCAGAGTTTTCCATACCAACAAGCTTATGCTGTATTTCTAGGGCAGTAAATTATTTCCACAGACCTGGTGAAAAGCTCCTAGTATTTGGTCATCTGTCCATAGTTATTTCTAGAGGTGTCTATTATCCTCTTCTAACATCTGCTATCCAGAAGCAATCTGTGTCCCTTGGGATACCAGGATTTTTGTGAAAGTGAGTAGATATGCATCCTAACCATCTTGTCAAGGATTTCTTTGCTCTGATTATTTCTCACTTTTCTGTGTGGCTTTATTGCCTCTCAACACGCTGAAGCAATGAAGACAGACCTCTCTCTCTCTCTCTTTTTTTTTTTTTTGTCCTTTTTTCTTTTATTTTATGCCAGGACTGGGAGATTGCCTTCTAATCTGTTTTGGAAGTATTAAGTATAGGGTAGAAGCATGATTTTTTTTTTCTAATGCTTCTGGTCATAATATTTTCCCAATATAGTCAAATTTTACTTGAGCTCTGGGAGTATTTTTAGGTTGTATCTTATTTCTAACTTCACACTTTCCTTCCGTGAGACAAGCAATACACATAGAGAATTGGTTTGGCATTGGGAAGGGAGAAGGGGAACTAGGGTAAAAATGAAATAGGTGAACATCTCCAAATATTATCCCATCATACCAGTATATTTAGTATAGGTTAACATTTATTACGTATCACCTAGGTGGCAGGCACCTATTTAGGCCCAGGATAAAGAATAAAATCCTTTGTTCTCAAAAATGTCAGGTGGAGGAAAAAACATAAGAGATTAAGTTATTTATTATATTTCAACATAATTTGATGGGTAACAAAACTGGAATTCTGGAAGGAGAGACAGGGCATTTAGCCTACTCTGGGTGGAGGTGAGTAGGGTAGGAGGAAGATGCTTTAGAATAAATAACAGAAGATTTTAATATTAAGGATTTGAAGGAGCTAGCCACAGAGAAATGAAGGGAATTCCAGTAAGGAAAAAAAAAAATTTCTGACTGAATGGATATTTGACATATTTTTTTCTACTTTTTCACACTTAAGAATACATTTGCTTTAAATATTCCTGTTTGAGTTTCATGTGGTCAATTATTTTTTTTCATTTTAATAAGTACATGAGAGTGGACTATAGGATCATATAGTAAGTGTGTTTTAAACTTCATAAGAAACCACCAAACCATGTCCATTGTCAACTTTTGGACCAATTGCTATACTCAAAAGCAATGTATGAGAGGTCCAGTTACTTCACATCCATGCCAGCAATTGGTATTTTCAGCCTTTTTAGTTCTACCATCTAATATTTTCAAGAAACAGTTGACCATATGCATGAGTTTATTTCTAGATTCTCTACCCTGCTCCTTTAGTCTATATGTCTATTTTATACTGTACCTCACTGTCTTGACTAATGCGGCTTAAAAATAATTTTCAAGTTGAAGTAGGAACATGTTCTTCTTCTTAAAAATTTTTTTTTTTTTGTCTGTTTTTTGACCGGTAAGGGGATCGCAACCCTTGGCTTGGTGTTGTCCGCACCACGCTCAGCCAGTGAAATTTTTATTTTTTGTCTGTTTTGTGACCGGTAAGGGGATCGCAACCCTTGGCTTGGTGTTGTCCACACCACGCTCAGCCAGTGAGCGCACCAGCCATCCCTATATAGGATCCGAACCCGTGGCAGGAGTGCCACTGCGCTCCCAGCACCGCACTCTCCCGAGTGCACCACAGGGTCGGCCCCTTCTTAAAAAATTTTTAAAGTGCTTTATGCCCTTTCCATTTTCAAATAAATATTAAATTCAGATTTTTGATTTATACCAATGAGTCTGCTGAAATATTTACTGGAATTGTTCTGAATCTATAAATCAATTTAGGGAGAATTGGCATGTTAACAGCACTAAAACTTCCAACGCATAAACATTTATTTAGGTCTTCCTTTTTTTTTTTTTTTTATTTTACTTCTCAATATGCATTGTAGTTGATTTTCATGCCCCTTTACCCAGTCTTCTTTAAATTCTGTTAGCAATTTTGTTTGTTTTTATCTACTGTAACTTTTTAAAGTATTTTTGTTAAATTTATCTCTAAGAATTTCATATTTCTGATATTTTTGTAAATGATATTTATTGGACTTTACTATTGTTTATTGTTATTATATACAGATACGATTAATTTGGGGACATTAGGATTGTATGCTGTAGTCTTATTAATTACATATTAGTTCTAGTAGCTTCTCATATATTCCTTACATGTTACATATTATTCCATTACATATTATTATAGGAATATATTCCTATATTTTTCTGTATTTTGTTCATATTCTATATTTATCTATTGCTTATGAGTTTTTATATCATGTTGTCAGCATATAATGACAATTTTATTTCTTTTTCCTCTGTATTTGGTTTTTTTAGCTTTTATTTTTTCATTTTATTTATTTATTTTTTATGGTATACTGAGTTATTTTTTAATACGTGTGAACAATGTTTGATGATCTAATCAGGGTGATTAGTATATTCATCATTGCAAAACCCGATCACCTCTTTGTGATGTACACTTTTGACTTCCTCTCTTCTAGTCATTTCATAACATGCAGTAAATCATTGTTAATTGTAGATTCCCAGGTTGAGGGTATATCAATAGAACCGATTTTTTCTATCTAGCAGTAATATTGTGTCCAGTCTTTCACTGTTTTGCTTCCTCCCTCCCCTTTTCTGCCTTTAGTAATAACAGTTCTCTCTCCTTTTAACAGTTCAACTTATTATTTTTTGTTTGTTTGTTTTTAGCTTCCACATATGAGTGACAGCATGTGGTATTTCTCTTTCTGTGCCTGACTTGTTTTGTTTAATGTAATTTTCTCCAAGTTCATCCATGCTGCTGTGAATGGTAGAATTTCATTCTTTTTTCTGGCTGAGTAGTATTTCATTGTATATATACCACATTTTCTTTAGCCAATCATCCGCTGAAGGACATTTAGTTTGGTTCCATATCTTGGTTATTGTGAACAGAGCTGTGATAAACATGGGAATGGAGGTTTCCCTTTGACAGTATGATTTCCATTCCTATAGTTATATACCCATTAGTGAGATTGCTGGATCATATGGTTTTTCTATGTGTAGCTGTTTGAGAAAACTCTATACTGTCTTACATAATGGCTGTACTAATTTACAATCCCGTCAACAGTGTATAAGGGTTTTTTCTCCACATCTTCACCAGCATTTGCTATTTTCTGTCTTTTTTATAGCAGCCAGTCTAACTGGAGTTTTATTTCTTTTATTTGCCTTATTGTACCTCCTGTGCAATGTTGAGTAATAATGGTGTGGGTGAACTTCTTGACTTTGTACCTGATCTTTTTGGGGAATATATTCAGTCCCTCAAAATTGATATTTTAGCTGCAGGTTTTCTTAGATAACATTTTTCAGGTTGAAGAATCTCCCTATTATTCCTAGTTCGCCATCAATTTTTATCACGTGTAGGCATTGAATTTTGAGAAATTTTTAATCTATTAATGTGAACGTATTTGTTTTATTCCTATTACCTGTGTCATTTCTTCATTCATTTCTATTGACTCCTGGTTAGGAGTAACATTTTATTGCTTTCTATCATATCTAATAATTTTAGATTGGATGCTAGACATTACCTTGCTGAGTGTCTATATTTATTATTTTTTAAAGGATTTTTGGGTCTTTCTGGCAGGAAGTGAAGCTTCTTACAGACATGATTGACCTTTTAGAGCCTTATTTTAAAGCATCATTAAAGCAGGTTTAGTGTATCCACTACTCTAGAAACTGTGTATACTTATTTTTAAGAAGTACTTCTTCTGATGTTTCCACTAAATGCTTTAGGTCATCACTGAGGACTTTACCTTGCCTAATAGGAGTTTAAACATTTCCAAGCTCTAAAAATAAGCTCTTGAAAAATTGTTTTCAGCTTACAGATCATCCTTTGCCTGGCTTGCATGATTTTAGCCTGTGTGTGGACTGGCATTCCACCAATGCCTCAAAAGAGCCATACACAGATATCTGAAGTGCTTTCTCTGTATAGCTCTCTCCTCTTCAGCATTCTAACCTGCACAATTCCAACCACCTCTTTCTTCTCCAACTCTGTGGTCTCTTGAAAGTAACAAGTTTATTACGCTCTCCTTGGATATCTCTTTCTGGTACCATCATTCAGAAAGTGCCAGCAGCCAGAAAGCTTGAAAAATTATTATGCACATCTCTTTTTTTTTCTGATCTAAGGGTCATAATCCTGAACTACTTATTGTCCAGAGTCTGAAAACAGAATTTTCAGATACTTTGTCCAATTTTCTACAAAGGACAATTCTGGAATCATTTACTCACTTGTGATGGAATCACAGTTCAGTTATTTGCTTTTTAATAATCGCTTTCAACAAAAAAAGTTTTCAATAAATGGCTCTGGAGCAACTTCAAAATGAAAAATATATGGACCTTGACCCTTATCAAACACATGCACACAAACACATACACAGGTAATAATATCTCAGGATGTATCACAGTTTTAAATATGAAAGTTAAACTACATATGTTCGTAAATAATATTTTCAAGAATTTTTGAAAGCAAATTTTTCTTCCAACTATGACATAGCACTAAACATAACATAAAAACTTCAGGAAAATGTAAAACTTCTGCTCATCAAAGACAGTGTTAAAAACTAATAAGGGAAATCACAGAATGGGAAAATCATTAGAAATATATATATAATGCACACACACACACACCCATATATATATATATAGGTATGTATACCAGAAAGAACTTGTACCAAAGTATACACAAATACTGCCATATATATATATATATAGGTATGTATACCAGAAAGAACTTGTACCAAAGTATACACAAATACTGCTACAAATTAATGAGAAAATTAAATTTTTTGAAAATGTACAAAATTTCAACAGATGACATGCAAACAATAAATGGCCAGTAAGCATATAAAAAATTGTTTGGCTTTAATTAGTGTCCTTCAGCCAATTTTCTAAATAATTTTTAGAGTCTCTGGATTCTGGAGATGAAAAGTGAAATTTTGGCCTGGGGGAGTAGTTGAAGAGTCAGGAAGTTTCTTACATATATCAAAATAAACACTTCTAGAGAAGAAAACAATTGAGACTAGAGAAGATTATTTTTTCTCCTGGTTTAAAGTGTTTCAAGTTCAGACTACAGATTCTCTTTCAAATTTGAGATCATGATAGAAATATAGTCAATACAGTATACATAAATAAAGTAACATTTTTTGAATTCTGTAATCGTCATTATTATAATACTCCTCCAATAAAATTGTGCACCTATCAGGTAACTGCATAAAGGTATCACTGTATAGTATTGTATGAAATACAAAAACAGATGTGATTTTAAGTTTGTATGAGATCAGAATTTAAAATTATTATTTTAAATTCAGACTTAAAAACACATATGTAGACAGCAATAAATAAAATGTATAAGTTAGATATTTATATCACACATACCCATTCTGGTGTTGTATTGGTGAGATATAGAAAATATAGAGAGGAGAATCTTTGTATCCTTGTTGTATTGAGTTAATTTCATGGCAATGGAGTCAAGATCATGAATCTTACAGAAAAGAGCTATAGATGAGTACTTGTATTTTATTTTATTATATTTATTTTTCTAATGCCTGTATTTTAAAAATAATAGTTTCATTGAAATATCAATACAGTGTGCACTTCTTACTTGAATACATAGCCCATCTTAAAAACATTTTCTTCCCAGCTCCAAGTCAGAGGACAAACATGAAACAATCTCCCCATAGCTACGCATCAAGTTCAACTTGAAACTTTCAAAATCTCAAAGGCCACCTTGAAGGCAACTGCAATCCAGAATCACCACAACTTTCTAGGTGTGTTCAAAAAGTGTTTCACATTTGGGACACTACATATTCAGTCCGTAAAGATATTTTGGAAAGTCAGAATCTCTCCAGCAAGTGCGTTTTTAGAAATACATGCAGTGCAACCTGGTAACTCTTATGGGATTTCAGACAGCTTTTAAATAAGGAACGGAAAGAAATGAAACTATTCAAAAGCACTTCTGAAACAGAAGAAAACATAATTTTGGCCATAAGGAACCGAGATTAATCTTTTTGACTCACTATTCTAAAATTAATCTGTTCTTGACCTGTGAGAAAGTCCACATAAATTTGTGGAAGGGATGGATGAACTGGCAATGAGATGATTTTCAAGGGAAACTGAAGAGAATAAAAATACCCACATACATCTATCAAAAAAACAAATAAACAAACAAAAACCCACAAAACACGCACACACACACACACACAAGTTTGCTACCATTGTTGCCAACAATAAAATATTAGAGCAGATATAAAAACCCACAAAACACGCACACACACACACACACACACACAAGTTTGCTACCATTGTTGCCAACAATAAAATATTAGAGCAGATATAATAGCAGTACATCCCTTATTTAAGCCGACTGAGAAATTTTCAATTAACTTTATGAATCACTTGATATAGTTAAATGATCATTGTTACTGTTTTCAGTCAGTGATAGATATTTTCAACCACTTTTTATTATGTCCTTAAATGAAGTATGCAGAAACCATGTGTTTGAAAAAACATGGAAAGATTTTATGAACATTTTTGATGTGTATTTTATTATAGACAAAATATCACATCACATAACAAACATATCAAGTGCTCAGTGTGTTGCCACACACTGGAAATACAGGCATGAATAAACCATGGGCTATGCTTTCAAAAGTAATGCAAAACAGTGTAAAAACAAAAAAGTAAATAGAAGAGTACAATACAATATTCATGCTAAAATATGGGTAAGAATCCAGAAAGGAGAGCAACTCACTCAGACCTGGAAGGTAAAATTCAAATTTCAAAACAAAAATGGCATTGGAGATGTTTTGTGAAGGCTAAGTACCAGCTCTTTAGGTGAACAAGTATTGAAATGGAATTTTAGGCTGAGGGAAGAGAATATTAACGTGTAGTATGTCGAAAGAAAAAGTATGATGAAATCTATGATCATTGGCCATGTAGATTATGAAGGAGCCAGGTATTAGTTAGAATATGAAAACAGAAATCAAATCTTCTCTCTGAATCAAGTTATTTTTTCTCTCTTCGAGACATAGTTGCAGTACAGTCATGAATATGGTATTAGAAAAACCATAGTAATAGTAATAATAACAGTATTTGACATGCCTTCATTAAATGGTTACTAGGTGTCAGCTATTTGAATCTTCATTAGCATCCTTCATGGATAGCTGTAAGACCTTGGCTCAAGGACTTTAAACATTTAGACCAAAGTTTTGTTTGCTGCTCTATCACTGAGTTGAGTGTAAGCAAATAAGGTATTTGGTATCACTGATTTTATTCATCTATAAATTGGAAATTATAAGAAAACCTAATTCCCAGGGTTATTATGATCAAACAAGAGAATGTAATAGAAAGGGTTCGTAAATATCAATGTGTGGAGTCCCTATTAATGATACAAATAAAGGATATTCTAGGAACTGAAGCTATTATGAACAGCAAAGATGATGAGATTAGATAAATTCAGCCAGACCGACTTTGTGTTTCTGGAGCAGTTTATTCATGGGAGAAACAACATTTTCCAAAATACATTTTTTAAGTTACAATTACTACACAGTATGTATAGGTTTAATTGCCAGAGAAGAAGAATTTTTAGAAAATACTGGATTAAATCAATTTCAACTTTTTTTTAAACTTTAGGACTTCTTAGAGCCATTACTATGTGCCTAGTGAATCTCCAAGGATTAACAGAGTCTGAAGGATTTACCAAAATTTTTTAAGCTCAGAAAATTATTTTCTTAGAAGTTTTTATGGAACTAGGTTTTTTGGAATACTCTTTGGAAATGCTGACTGTGAGACATGATTTTAACCACAGGGTCTATGCACGAACATTAGTGTAGAAATTTAAAAAATTAAAAAAATATTTTAGGTTTCTTTGCTATTGTAGCAAAGCTGACAAATATAATGTTCTTAGGTAGTTTTTCAGTTGAAGACTTATCTTTTACTCACTGGCTTTAAAGTTGTTAACAAATATTGAGACTAATAAACAACAATAATAATAATTACAAAGCTTGAGTAATAATTAAATTTGTACTCATTCACGGTCACCTAGAAATACAATGAAGAAAGCCCAGGTGTCTGTAAAATAAGACTTTTAATATGTCATGGCACTGTGTTGGACTCTTGAATATCAGAAGCGCTGCACATGCAGATTATTGGCTTTTTCAACCATATTCACCCAAGTTCCAGTATTTTTCTCTTAGATATGTATGTATATTTTTTTTCCCTGAGCTTCCTTTGCAGCTGGAATTTACTTCAGTTCTGGCTAATTAGGCATGCAGATTATTGGCTTTTTCAACCATATTCACCCAAGTTCCAGTATTTTTCTCTTAGATATGTATATATATTTTTTTTCCCTGAGCTTCCTTTGCAGCTGGAATTTACTTCAGTTCTGGCTAATTAGGCATTATGTGAAATTGGCTAGGGATGTTTTGTCAAAGATATTTGTTCCCCAACAAAAGGAGACAGGCACGAGAGATGAGTATTCTTATCTCACAACTTTGCTCTGATTTCCTGGCTTTGAACATAGCATGTGTGATGTAATGATATGGCCAAAGCAGTTAGTTTACAGTCATGAAGATGAAAGATCCACTGAGAATTCAGAATAGAAGTTCAGGAAAAGCCTGAGTCCCTGATGACACTGGTGAGCTATCAAAAACTCCAGGACAGCTTACCTTTGACTTCTTGTTATTGACAATCATTTGCCATGTGATTTAAACCATACTTAATTTCAGTTTCCTGCTATTGATAGTCCAGTGCCTTTTATCTGGTAGAAGACATTGTACAGATAGCCTCCTATGTGTGTGCTCCAGAGAGTTTGAGGCAACTGAGTATTGCTTAATTTCATACGCCCAACAACAAATATTTATGTTCCACTTAGCCATCTCCTCTTTCTTATCTGTGCTTTGACCTAATATCACAAAAAACATTATGCTCTCTGGAAAAATTATTTTAAAACATAAAGATGAAAAACATTTTTTTTCTCACCCACCATGACTACAATAAAAAGTTTTCTTAAAAATCAATATGTTCTTCCACTGCTGGGAAGATGAAGTAGACAATGTCATTTCCCGATTCCACATGCTAAACAGAATTTAAAGCGCTGGAAATTATTTATGAAATAAACAAAAGAAGTCTCTGAAAGTTTGAGAGAAGGGAGCACACTGGCAGAGGTCCTTGGGACAAAAGGCATGGCATGCAAGTTTCTTGTGTTTTCTTTTTTACTTTAAATTTCTCAAATTTGGAGGTAAAGAGGCAAATTATTTATGAAATAAACAAAAGAAGTCTCTGAAAGTTTGAGAGAAGGGAGCACACTGGCAGAGGTCCTTGGGACAAAAGGCATGACATGCAAGTTTCTTGTGTTTTCTTTTTTACTTTAAATTTCTCAAATTTGGAGGTAAAGAGGCTGGCGACATGGATTAAAGAACAGGACCTAATTCTGTGTTGTCTACAAGAAACTCACTTTAAATACAACAGTATACACAGGTTGAAAGTGAAATGATATAAAAAGATATGTCATGTAAACATTAATTAAATCATGGCAGGATTCACCATATTAATATCACAAAATAGACTTTGAAGCAAATAAAATTATCAGAGACAAAGAGAGACAATATGCAATGATAAAAGGGTCAGTCCATGAAGGACACACACAAGGTTACTTCAAAAAGTTCATGGAAAATGAAATTAAAAAAAAAATATATGAACCTTTCATGCATTTTTTGAAGACCCCCACATAGTGATTGTATGTGTTCATGCATAAAGCAGCATAGCTGAAAAATACATGAAGCAAAAACCCACACAGCTGGAGGGATAAATAGACAAATCCACAAATTGGACATTTCAACACCTTATTCTCAACAATTGATAGCCAGCTAGGCAGAAAATCAGCAAGAATATACAAAAACTGAGCAATATCATTGCGCAACAGGATATAATAAAAATTTATAGAATATTACACAAAACATCGGAATGCACACTCTCTTCAAGTGCTAAGATAGTACTAAGACATAACAAGATAGATCAAATTTGGGTTCATAAAGGAAACCTCAGCAAATTTAAAATTATATAGAGTATGTACTCTGACCATGAAGGAATCAAACCAGAGATAAATAAGAGAAAGAAAACTGGAAGATATGGAAACACTTACACACTAAGCAACCCACTTTTAAATAATCCATAGGTCAGAGAGGAAGACTAGAGGAAGAGGAAAAGATGTAAAACATCACCAGTCATTAGAAAAATTAAAATTAAAATTGTGAAATAATGCAGCACATCTCTTATAATGGCTAAAATATAGTGCTGGTGAGGATGCCAAGAAACTGTATCACTCATACATTGCTCTTGGGAACATAAAATGCAATAGTGATTCTAGCAAAGAATTTGGGAGCTTCTTATAAAACTGAAAATGCAACTACTATATGACCCAGGAATTTTACTCTTGGGTTTCTATCACAGAGAAATGGAAACTTATGCTAACACTGTAGCCTCTCCAGGAATGTATATACCATTTTTATTATATACATAACAGCCAAAAACTGACAACTATCCATGTATTATTCAATGGCTGATTAATTAAACTATAGAACATCTATACCTTGAAATACTACTTGGAAATAAAAAAGAAATAAACCTTTGATGGATCTGGATGAGTCTTCAGAGAATTATGCTTAGTGAAGCAGCTAATCCTGAAGGTGTACATATTGTATGGCTGTGTGACTCTATCCAGATAACGTTACTGAATGGAAAAAAAATACATAGAAATGGAGAAGAGATTTTTAGTTGCCAAGGATAAGAAGTAAATGAGGACAGGAGAGAAGTGTGTGGCTCTAAAATGGCAACAAGAAGAATGAACCCTGTGGTGATGGAAATACTGATTTTTAACTGATTGTGACAATGTCAAAAATCCTGACTGTGTTATTGTGCTAAATTTTGCAAGATGTTACTAGTGGAAGAAATTAAGTGAAGGGTACACGGGATTTTTCTGTATTATTTCTCAGTACTGTATACCAACTTACAACAATTTCAGAATAAAAAGTTTATTGAAAATAGTAGTATCTACAGATATCTTAAACTGATCATTAGCTAAGACATAATAAAGGTGGATTTGGCCCCTGAACAATCACCTACATCCTTCAATTCTCTTATGAAAATTACTTTAAAGGAGAGTAACTGGGGCAAGGTGAATGAAGGATGGAATTATTAAGACAAAATGAAAAATCAAAACAATAGAACAGAGTAAATTGTTTCAAACAGGAATTTTTAAAAGGGGATGATAGAAGAATAAATAAAAGTCGGGAGTGATAAAGAGGAGAAAAGAGGAGCACAAAAATATGCTACAATAAATATAAACATTGAACATCTTAGTATTTGTGAAGGGGTTGTTTCAATATAATAGTTTACTTAAAATAGAATGTCATGTGGGGTATTGTGGTTACCACAGGGTTTAAAATTAACATCTTAAATTTAGGGCCGGCCCGGTGGCGCACTGCTACAGTGCGCCGCTTGGGAGCACGGTGGCGCTCCCGCCGAGGGTTCGGATCCCACATACAGACCGGTTCCCGCTCACTGGCTGAGCGAGGTGCGGGCGCAACACCAAGGGTTGCGATCCCGTTGCCGGTCCTGGTCCGGTTTGGGTGCGACACTGAGGGTTGCAATCCGTTGCTGGACACAGAAAAAAAAAAAAAAAAATTTATACGATTCTATTTAGAACTGATACAATTTAGCTTTAACTGCAACACGACACTGAGGGTTGCAATCCGTTGCCGGACACGGAAAAAAAAAAAAAAAATTTATACGATTCTATTTAGAACTGATACAATTTAGCTTTAACTGCATACACACGTTTATGCTCCTATTCATTTCTTTCCCTCCTCCCCTTTATGTGTTATTGCCACAAATTATATTTTAAGCATCTTGTGCCCATTAATAAAGATTTATAATTATTGTTTTCTATATTTGTCTTTTAAATCATACAGGAAATAAAAAATGAGTTAAGGACAAAAATACATTATTACTGGCTCTTATGTTACCGATCTAGATTTGCATCTGTGTATTTACCTCCTGGAGTTGTTTAGTCCTGCGTACTCATAGGAGTCAATGCTTAGCCAGACCATTTTAAACTTTGCTTAGCTTTCATTTCCTGCTTGCACTGAACCTGGTAATCATCTGGAGGTGAAACCTTTCCCAGGTCTTTTCTGACTATGTGTCCTGCTCTGAACATGGGCGTGGTTTTCTAAATTCTCCCGTACGCACAGGTACTTTTGATTTCCCTAATAACCCCAATAAATTTTTCTCTCCTGCTTTTCCTCCCAGACTTTCAGTGCTTTATTCTATGCCTAAACTGTAATCTTTGGTTTCAAGTGGTCACAGCCTTTTCATTTGCCTTGCAATGTTTTCAAGGAATGCCAACTATTTTTCTACCCTGTATGACTTCCAAGTTAGCAAATCAAAGGCAAACACCACACCATGTAGGATATGGTGATAAGGGTAAAGAAAAACACAGAGAGACCTTACTTACCAAATATATTTCACCACTTAGACATGGCAGCAAATGAGGCTGTCAAAATTTTCAAGCTGAAAGTAGAGAGTCATAATCTTAGTTGCAGTGCTGGGGAAGGAGGAACACGTGGTTAGTTATAATCTTGCTATTTAGTCCTTCAAAGGCATTTACCTTAAAACTCTTTTTTTTTTTTTTTTTTTTTTTTTTTTTT
>NW_007727661.1:494181-507542 GCF_000696425.1 Galeopterus variegatus
TTTTTTTTTTTTTTTTTTTTTTTTTTTTTTTTTTTTTTTTGTCCTTTTTGAGACCGGCCGCACTGCACTCAGCCAGTGAGTGCTCGTGAGCGCACCGGTCATCCCTATATAGGATCCGAACCCGCAGTGGGAGCACTGCTGTGCTCCCAGCGCCGCACTCTCCCGAGTGCGCCACAGGCTCGGCCCAACCTTAAAACTCTTAGTCTTTGATCTTTTTCCTATAGAAAATTAAAGTTTTGTATATTTAATAAGCACCTATAGTTTTGAAATTTCCTGTGATTCTCATGTACATTGTATTTTCAATATTGACAACAATCTTGCTAGAAAATGCCATTTTCATTGAAACGTTAGGAGGCTTTTCAATAGTCTTAAAGTCAAAAAAGACACAATCAAAATTCAAACTGAAACCTGAATTATCAGGGTCTCCTTCCAATATTTCAGTGATATTCTTTATAAAAAGTGATTTGGATTATTTTGGAACCCTTAGTTTGAATTGTATCAGTTTTCATTGGTCATGAACCTCTCATGTGAATTTTAAAACTGCTAGGTAGTGATGCATATCAAACCAGGATTCAACAAATGAAGTCTCTGCTTTGAGAAGAACTAAGTCAGTCATGTTTTCAAGTCACTTTGTTGTTCTTGAGATAGTTAGTTTTTAATGTTGATTTGAACTACAAAGCAGTGTGTCTCCCACTTCATGTATTTTTATTGGTGTCCTTCTAAAGTATATTAATAGAAGTCGAGGGCCTATGTAAAGGAAATAATTTCTAGAAATTCTATCAGGTATTCAATACATATGCATTACAGCCTGTTACTAAAACATCAGTCCTTCAGAAATATTTAGACTATGTACTATAGGGAATAAAGTATATGCATTTAGTAGGCATAAAATGACTACTGATTCCCTATATCTTATGTGGTATATTTGAATTTTCTTCCCCTCTAAAACCTCCTGAACTAAAAAAGATAAACAAACTATACTTAAATATTCATTTCTATTTAAGAGTAGTTGAGAATATTCTTCTTGCCATAAGACATGAGGGGTAAACATTGTTTATATGCAAAGTATGTGGTTGTATTATTACGATCCAGTGTTCGGTAAAAATTTTTTCCACATAATTTAATACTATTTATTATTAACATTAAGAAATATTAATTTGTTGGCCCTAGAAGACATTATCAAATTTTAGTTGGCCAACACTAAATACTCCCAATATAGCAAGTATATTAGTTATTTTTCTGGTTTTGTATATTATGGTTAACTTATCCTGAGAAGTGAACCAGGAAACCTCTCAAAATTAATCATTTCTTAGAACCTTTATTAAGCTTTTCTAATGATATGATGATAACATATAATTTCAGTAAATTTGAAACTTTTTTCTTTTCTTTGGCTCTTTTAGGTTCTACAAAGCTTATTAATAGAAGATTACTGGTAGGATTCATGCTGGTGTTATGGATAAAGTTTTACAAAAAAACAGAATCCTGATTCACCATAGTGTTCTCAAGGACTATATGCATAAAAGAGGAAAAGTGGGAATTACCTAGAATTTTTAAAAATATCTAAACCAGTGCATGATATTTTACAGTTTATGACTGTCAGGTAAATGTATATTGGGGAGACAGCTTAGACTCTGTTGGCTCTTCTATTTGTTACCCTAAATTAAACACTGAAACAGCTTACTCAGACAAAGGGGAGAAAGGAATGGGTACACACTCTTAGGGGCCTTGAATCCTCCCACTTTTTCTGGCCACATGAATTGGAAAAGAAGAATACGGTGGCCCACCTGATCCACCAGACTGGTACTTGCCTATATCTTTAATTAGAAAGTTCAAGGGAGAGGGAAGATTGATGGATTCCTGCCTTTCAGATATAGTAGCCCTTGCCACTAATGCCATATAGTACTATGAATATCTTTGGCTTTGATGTATTAAAACAGGATTTTCTCTTCCTTTTGGAATGTGTTAGGAATAGTTGTAGAAATGACCCTTAAAGGAAAAGAGGTATTAAGAAAATTCTTCCTAATGTTTAATACAGGACAAGAATATGTCTCTAAAAATTTGGGCAATAAGAGCCTTTGAAAAAAAAATCAACTTCAAATGAAGCAAATTCCACAGAGGAATCAGGGTCTATGCTTTCCCATGAATAGCGGTCCTTTAACACATATTCTAAAACTTTAGAATTATGAATTGTGATGTTAAAGTTATTCATGAGAGAGCATACTTTCCTCACAATTAGACTAGGCAAACATGTAGAGAAAGCCACTGTAGAATAATATTAAAACAATTCCAGAAGATAGGTGCACACCAAAATTATATAAGAAAAAAACACTGCTATGAGAAGAAAAATGTATCACAGAAATAATATATGATAATTTTTTGAGTAGGAGATGTATTTGAATATTTGGATCAAAAGTGTTGATGGATAATCCATCAAAAGTGATAAGAAAGTATAACACTTAAACTCTAACTGATGATTGCAAAGTGTAAAGAAAAAAAATCCTGCAATTACCAAGAGGGAAAATTTAATTTCTTTTCAATGTAATGCATTTTATACTAACTAGCATAAAGTCTTTTATTTTTCATTACTTTAAGGGTTGGGATACTGTATATCACTGTCTATCTACTTTTGAGGGGAAAAGATTAATACTTCAAAATTGTTTATTTAGCTAATTTATTTACAAGCAAGGGTTCATGAGGTGTACCCTAGAGTACTTAAAAGAAACCCAGCCATTTATTTATACACCAGTAGACCGAGAGATAAACCAAACCAAATAAATCAAACACAGCAAGGTGATAGTCTTAAAGAACATGTGCTGAGAAACCATGCCACAGAATTATATCTAGGTAATTTTTATTAACACAGTGTAGGCAACTTACTTAATATACACCCACCCCCCCAAAAATATTGGTATTAAAAAGCACATAATACAGTTTTTCACTGTCTGAGAAAGGAGTTAAAAAGCAAAAACAGACAATAAATCAAAACAAAAACAAAGGGAAAATGTTTGAATAAATCCTATCATTTTGATTTGGAGTCTTGGGTATTATGAACTACTATGTATTTTGTTAAATATATATGCACATAATTAGACACATAAATAAATAAATATATGTGTGTGCTGTGGTTTGAATGTCCCCCCAAGCTCATGTTGGAACTTAACCCCCCATAGAGTATTGGAAGGTGGGGCCTTTAAGTCATGATTGGATCATGAGGATTGTACCCTCTGTATGGATTGATCCATTTATGGAGTAATAGATTGATGGTTTAACCTATCATGGGAATGTCATGTGTATGTTTCTGATGGCTTTATAAGAAGAGTTAGTGTGAAGGTTAGCTCTAACTCGTGCTTTTCTTGCCATGTGACACTTTACATAGGTGCAGAGAGTCAACACCAAGAGGGTGGCCTTGACCAGATCTGTCCCTGGGCCTTGGACTTCCCAGCTTTCAAAACTGTAAGAAATAAATTTCATTTCTTTGTAAATTACCCAGTTTCAGGTATTCTGTTTTAAGCAACAGAACTCTAATATAGTGGTTATGCATATTAGCTAGTCCTGTCCACTAAGGAACCCTAGAAGCAGTGATACTCTACCAGAAATGAGCACACCCAGCACACAGATGTTGATATATAAATATCATTCTCTGATAAAGGGAAGTACGGTTCCTTGAAGAAGTGGTTAGTTACAGAGCTGTAGCATAGAAAACCAAAGGTGAAACTGAAACATCTTAACAATTTGAGCAATGAAATAAAAATAGTATTGAATTATAACTCAAAGGAAATCTATATTTATATCTATAAATCTATATATCAAAGCATATGACATATATTTTGGAGACAGTAAGGCTGAGCAATTAACCACATAACTTACAGGCTTGTTTTCTTTGTGTCTTTTTTTTTCATGATTTTAGCATTGTTTTCAACTTCTGGAAGACTGCCCAATAATTAATAGATTATTTAAACTTGTGAAGCAAGAATATAGATTTACTGCAAGAATATATGAGACATTTAAATTAGAAATTTATTTAACCTTCACTTCAGCAAATCCAAAATACTTCAGGTAAGTGAAAAGTAGTAGAAAAATATAAAATTCATATACAATTTTTTAATTATTATTTTTTAAATTTTATTTTACTTCTCAATATACACTGTAGGTGATTTTCATGCTCCTTTACCCATTCCTCTCAACCTCCTTCCCTACCCCCCACATCATATCTGTTCACTTGACTTAAAAAGTTCAAGGAATTTTTATGGTTATTCTGTCTTCTCCCCCCCTTGATTTGTTAGTGTGTTTATTTATTTATTTATTTTTAGCTCCCACAAATAAGTGAGCACAAATAAGTGCCTGACTTGTTTAACTTAACATTTTTTCTAAGTCCATCCATGTTGTTGTGAATGGTAGTATTTCATTCTTTTTTATTGCAGAGTAGTATACCATTGTGTAGATATACCAGTTTCCTTATCCAGTCATCTGATGATGGACATTTGGGCTGGTTCCAACTCACCACAGATAAGTGCCTGACTTGTTTAACTTAACATTTTTTCTAAGTCCATCCATGTTGTTGTGAATGGTAGTATTTCATTCTTTTTTATTGCAGAGTAGTATACCATTGTGTAGATATACCAGTTTCCTTATCCAGTCATCTGATGATGGACATTTGGGCTGGTTCCAACTCTTGACTATTGTAAGTAGAGCTGAAATAAACATTGGAGTACAGGTATCCCTTTGGCATGATGATTTCCATTCCTCTAGGTATATTCCCAACAGTGGAATAGCTGGGTCATATGGTAGATCTATCTGTAATTGTTTGAGGAACCTCCATATCATTTTCCATAAAGGCTGCACCGTTTTGCAGCCCCACCAACAGTGGATGAGAGTTCCTTTTTCTCCGCAACCTCTTCAGCATTTATCTTTCTCAGTTTTTTGGATATTAGCCATCCTAACTAGAGTGAGATGGTATCTCAAAGTGGTCTTGATTTGCATTTCCCAGATGCTGAGTGAGGCTGAGCATTTTTTTCATGTGTCTGTTGGCCATTCATATATCTTCCTTATATCTTCCTTTCAGAAATGCCTATTCAGCTCCTTTGCCCATTTTTTAATTGGGTTATTTGTTTGTTTGTTTTTTTTTTTTTTTGCTGTAAAGTTTTTTGAGTTCTTTTATATTCTAGATATTAATCCTTTGTCAGATATATATTTTGCAAATTTTTTCTCTCATTCTGTTGGTTGTCTTTTTACTCTGTTGATTGTTTCTTTTGCTTTGCAGAAGCTTTTGAGTTTGATATAATCCCATTTGTTTATATTTCCTATAGTTGCCTGTGCTTTTGGAGTCTGATTCGTGAAGTCTGTACCCATTGCTACTTCCCCTATCTTTTCTTTAAGGATTATTATTGTTTCAGGATGTATATTTAATTCTTTAATCCATTTTGTGATTTTGGTATATGGTGAAAAGTATGGGTCTAGTTTCATTCTCCTACATAAGAGTATCCAATTTTCCCAGCACATAGTTGCCTGTGCTTTTGGAGTCTGATTCGTGAAGTCTGTACCCACTGCTACTTCCCCTATCTTTTCTTTAAGGATTATTATTGTTTCAGGATGTATATTTAATTCTTTAATCCATTTTGTGATTTTGGTATATGGTGAAAAGTATGGGTCTAGTTTCATTCTCCTACATAAGAGTATCCAATTTTCCCAGCACCACTTGTTGTAAAGGCAGTCTCTTCCCCAGTATGTAGATTTGCTGCCTTTGTCAAAGATCAGATGGCTATATGTGTAAGCATTGATTTCTGGGTTCTCTATTCTATTCCATTGATTCATTTATCTATTTTTATGTCAGTGCCATGCTGTTTTGGATATTATAGCTTTGTAATATAGTGTACAGTCAGGTAGTGTTATGCCTCTAGCTTATTTTTATTTTAATTTTTTGCTCAGGATTGCTTTGGCTATATGTTTTCTTTTGTTGTTCCATACAAGTGTCTGGATAGCTTTTTTCAGCTCAGAGAAAAATGTCATTGGAATTTTGATGGGGATTGCATTGAATCTGTTGATCACTTTGGGTAATATGGACATTTTCACAATTTTCTTGCTCTTGGATTGGAAGAAGCTTTTTTATTTTAATGAAATTCCATTTGTCTAGTTTTGCTTTTGTTGCCTTGATTTTGGAGGTCAAATCTAAACAGTCATTGTTCATATCAGTGTCATGTAGTTTTATCCCCTGTGTATGTTTGTAGTACTTTTACAGTTTCAGGTCTTACAGCGAAGTTTTATATCCATTTTCTGTTGATTTTTGTAAATCATGTAAGATAAGGGCTCAATTTCATTCTTCTGCATAGGGATATCCAGTTTTCCAAGTATGATTTATTAGAGACCTTCTTTCTCTCATTAAGGTACCACCTACTAACGGGGAGCAGCAGCCAGGAATAGCTGGGAACAATGACCTTCAACTTCAGGAGTCAGAGCTGGAAATCAGCTCGCACAGAGGAAAGATGTGCTTTGGCTCAAAGGAAAAAATTCAGGAAGCAGTTGATACTGATGGAATTTTGTAAAAGACAACACTGGTCCTCATTCCTAAGAAAGATTGTTATAAAGATCATGCTTGATTTTAATAGAGATTGGCTAGGAAAAATCTGCTTCATAATTTTTCATTTGTGAGAGCTCAGAAAATGCTGAAAATGTAAACGGAAAAGAAATTTTGTAAGCTCTGAGGCACTTTGATAACTAAAAAATTGCTTCTCCATGACTAAAATATCTGGCCTAAGAGTCGGGTGAAAACTTCACTGATGAGATGAAGCAAGGAGTGATTGTGAAATGGGTTGGGATGGAGATGGACAAGTAAATCAGTAAATGTTTCTATGGAACACAAGAAAGGGAAGGCTTTAACACATTATTTCCCTCCTCTCTGAGCATATATAAATAGATTTCATGGCTATCTAGGTCTTCCTAGANCTCTCATTAAGGTACCACCTACTAACGGGGAGCAGCAGCCAGGAATAGCTGGGAACAATGAAATTCAACTTCAGGAGTCAGAGCTGGAAATCAGCTCGCACAGAGGAAAGATGTGCTTTGGCTCAAAGGAAAAAATTCAGGAAGCAGTTGATACTGATGGAATTTTGTAAAAGACAACACTGGTCCTCATTCCTAAGAAAGATTGTTATAAAGATCATGCTTGATTTTAATAGAGATTGGCTAGGAAAAATCTGCTTCATAATTTTTCATTTGTGAGAGCTCAGAAAATGCTGAAAATGTAAACGGAAAAGAAATTTTGTAAGCTCTGAGGCACTTTGATAACTAAAAAATTGCTTCTCCATGACTAAAATATCTGGCCTAAGAGTCGGGTGAAAACTTCACTGATGAGATGAAGCAAGGAGTGATTGTGAAATGGGTTGGGATGGAGATGGACAAGTAAATCAGTAAATGTTTCTATGGAACACAAGAAAGGGAAGGCTTTAACTCATTTTTTCCCTCCTCTCTGAGCATATATAAATAGATTTCATGGCTATCTAGGTCTACCTAGAAGACAGAGGATGTTGCCTCTTTACTTACTACCTAGATAACTTACTACCTAGATACTTCACTTACATACCTAGATAACTACTTTCAACTCAGTTCATAATGTGGTGATTTCAAATCATGGATACTATTATTAAATTGTTTGGATTCAATTCTAGTTCGGCTATTTAATATCTGAATGTCTTTTTTGCAATTTATGCTTTCTGGCTCAGTTTATTTATCTGTATATTGGGATAATGATGGTACATTCCTTGCGGAGATTTCATGAGTCTGAATAAAGTTACAATTTTTAAAATACATTAAACATTTTAAAAGTAGTTATTAAGTAGATTTTACTATTTTAAAGTGATTTTTACTTGATGTTTTTATTGTTTTTATTTGTAGAAACAGAATTATTGCACATTAGATTGGAGAGACTATCACTTTCCTTCACTTCACTCAAATCATCCATTAATATCAAGACATGTCATTCTAAATTATCAAATTCAATACATACTTCTTGGTGGCCATAGATAATGCTACTTCAAGAAGCCTGCCTCCAAATTTGGTCAATAACCCAGTCATCCAATAGACCCAGTCGTAGTATAATCAATTTATTTTTTATGACTTGTACTTGACTATTAGGGCCTAGAAAAACTAAGCAGCTCTAAAGTGTAGACTTGCCTTTTGGATTACAGTGAATTGTACAGTTTAGAAGAATCTTTGACTTTATCATACAAGAATACTAGAAGAATTCTTGAGCTTTTTTTTCTCATGGTCCATCTACTTGTATTATTCTAAGCAGTTTTTATTGAAACCAGCCTTTTTTTTTTCCTTCCTCCATTTGTACCCAGTTGGTGTAATAAAAACAAATTTAATATTTGCCTAAATGAGGAATAAATAATGTAGATAATTAAGCTAATCACTATATTTTAAAACAATTTTTAAGTGTAAGCATTCAGTAATTGTACAAAAGTAAAACAAAAATACAGCATTAAACTTACATTCTCTTTGGAAAGATTAGATAATAATGGTTTAGTTATTAGTAACACTGTAATGCAAACTAATAGTTTTTATTATGGCTTTGTCAGAAGTCAGGACTTATCCTAAGTTCAGAAAACCCTTAACATATTAGTCTTGTTCTCCATCATTGCTCTACTCCCCATTCCCCTACCCAAACTCCCACTTTTAGTCACTCTAGAGAATATGCTGCATATAAAGAGTTTTCTCTGTTTTTTACAAATCCCAGTGAACTTGCTCATTGTGATTTACACATGTGCTGATGCAATTTGCTTTCTGTATTGTAAATGGTGCTCTGTTTTAGAAAAATAAAATAGAAACAATTGATTGTTACTGTATTTGGCTTGTGAATAAATACATTTTTAAAATTTTATGGTTGGATTATTATTTGGCTTGGACTGGCTCTAAGTGAACAAATTCAATATAATGTCCTCCTTCTGTTTTAGAAAAATAAAATAGAAACAATTGATTGTTACTGTATTTGGCTTGTGAATAAATGAATTTTTAAAATTTTATGGTTGGATTATTATTTAGCTTGGACTGGCTCTAAGTGAACAAATTCAATATAATGTCCTCCTTTTTTCCCCTTAAGTTTAATCTTACTTCTACATATCATCTTTTCCCCCTACCCTATTTTTTTTTAACTTGAATAAACAGCACTGTTTGGCCAAAACATGTTTTTCTACTTTGGTATCGTTGGTGCACAGTATTGATAGAAGGGTATTAAAGATAAAGCTTTGTGGGAAAGCGATCCCTTGGCAGATTATCAGTAGGTTTGTGCCTGTGAACCTGACCAGGAATTGATTCACAGGAGCTATTTCAGCAGAGCTGTCCAAGATATGGTAGAAAAAAATATTTGAAATAGTACCAAAACAAAGATTGAAATTTGTTCTCACATTAAGCCACTAATAACCCAACTCCCACACCCAAGTAACATTTTATTCCTGGTCGAAATTTTTGTTAGTGGACTTAATAGAGCAACATGTCTTTTAAAAATAGTTCTTATGGTGCAAAAGAAACCAGAATGGAATAGTTCACTATCTTTAAATGAAATTCCAACAACAGTTTGAGAGCACTTCCACAAATATGAATAACTTGATATTTAAGTTATCTTTGCCTTGGTAGATATTATTTTCCCAAATTATAAACACAGCCTACAGGACAGAATAAAAGTATAGGGGCTTGTGTCAAAAAGACTAAATGAACTTCTAGAGGTGTAATTCGATTCTTCTTTCCTAATGACCCAATCATAGTTTTATTTCTGGTTTTTTTTTTCTGTTTTAGAAAAAAAACACATGTATCCTGCTATTTTCCATGTCATTAAAGGACAGTTCGTACTGATTATTTTATTTGGTATAGGGGATTTATTTGAATAATGGAAGTCCTAATAAATATTAGGTTTCATATGTCACATCACTAAATCTTGATAGACCTTCAAAGGGTACTTTAACAGAATAGTACTAGTACATTAGACCAAAATATAAAAGGGAACTGACAGGAAATCTACATAAAAATGACTGCATTATAATACAACATATATGGAATATATAATAAAATGTATAAGATGCCTAAGAATATTGAATGCAGCATTATTTCTGGAGATGATAAACTGGTGGTAATATTTGCATCTATATCTGGGGGGTGGATGGGAAGAGAAAGAAGCAGTGAAAGGACACTGTAGGGACCAAGGGAAGACATCCCCTTCAAACCCCTGAGAGTTCTCTAAAAATATCACCTGAAAAACACAGATTAATATAAAGAAAAGGCATAAGAAATTTTATTATATCATAGTTTTACATGATATGGGAGCCTTCAGAATGAAAACCCAGAGATATAGTACAAACTGTCCACTTTTATGCTTAGGTTGGATGAAGCAGGCACAACTGTGTAGAAATGTGAAGGGAAAAGAAAGGCATGATCTAATGCTAATAGACCCAGTGGGGAAATCCAGCAAGGTCTGTCTGTGGAGCAGCCATTCACCCAGAGTATAGGGCAGGACCCTTTCTGGAATGGGGTCATATGATTACAGTTAGATAAAGTAGGTTGGGGAATTTCTTTATGGCCAGCTCCAAGACAGAAAGACAACGGGTAAGATTAAAGTATACCTACGACCTGTCTTGAGGAAGAGGGATTGTAGTTTCTCTGGCTTGCTTCTGGGGAGAATGAGGCTGAGAGACAGGAGGGTAGGAGAAGGTTAGAGGAAAACTTTGCTTTTGAGGCTGATTCTGAGACCTTTACTTTGGGGTATTGCTTTCTGGGCCCCAACAACACAATGCAGTTCAATTCAACCATCTTAAGTGATGTTCAGGATATACATATATAGAGATAGATGAATCTTCCCTTTGGGGTATTGCTTTCTGGGCCCCAACAACACAATGCAGTTCAATTCAACCATCTTAAGTTATGTTCAGGATATACATATATAGAGATAGATGAATCTTCCAAAGCTAGAACCAAGTTAAAAAAAAAAAAAAAGAAAAACTGCAATATAAAAACAATGCCATTTGCTTATACATATAAAAATATTACACAATTAACAAAAATATGTACAAACAAAATAATATATAGTGAGTGCATTAAAATGGTTGCTATTGGTGGAAAGCAATGGGACATGGGAATGGGAATCAAAGGAACAAACAAATGAAAAGTTGCTATGACCGAGTTCCCCACCCCCAACACAGAAAATAAATCTTGTAAAAATTGCTGAGATATAAAAGATGTGATTAAAAGGAAACATACAATGAGAATATTTATAACACAATTTATTTCCCAGTGCAATTCCACTGAAGTAAGTGAAAAAAGAGATAAAAGGACAGTAAAGTTCAAAGGAATAAGAGTAACTGATAAGAATAGCAAAGAACATCTTATGAAAAAAGAATAATTGCAGTTCACTCAAAATGAAATTTATTTAACAATTATTTGTTGAGCTATTATTCTAGGCACGAGAAACAAAAAGTTTATCAAAAAGACAAAAACAATTGGACTTATAGAACTTGTATTCAAGGGGAATTAAGTTCTAAATCGTTTGTATAATGCTAATGAAGGAAAATACACCTAATTCACAATTACAACTACATATTTTTTTCTTAGTGGAATTCAGGCCTTAATTGTCTTTATTACGTGCACTCAGCTATACAATTTTGTCTTTTATTTTTAATCTAGAATTTGAACTAGAGTACACTTTTATAATAAAATCACTTGCTCATTAGCACTCCTAAAAAAAATTTTTTTTTAAAATTCCATATCTCAGAGCAAAATTTCTGAAAAGTGTACAAAACAATATTTTAAATGGTTATATTATGGTAATTTTGCTTTTTAAGAGATTTTTTTATTATTATGTATATAAAATAAACAATTGTTAATTTGAAATTTGGAAAATGAAATAATATATTAAATATGGATAGCAAAAACAAAATTACAAACTGCAAACATGTAGACCTAAGAAAATTGAATTAAATTTTACTTCAGAGTACATATTACAATGAGTAATCAAATACTTAAAAATTGTATGTGAAATGTGTATAATGATTTGCCATTTTACTAGGGTGCTTTAAGGTGCATCCCATTTTATATTCATTAGGAAGAGGGATTAGCATTAACTACCCGAGTTCAAATACTGACTTTGCCACTTACTACGTGTGTAAATTTTGGCAAATTACTTTTCCTTTCTCTGCTCCAATTTGATCATTTGTAAAGCGAGGGTTACTATAGTACTTACTTCATAGAATCGTCAAGAGTACTATGTAATAGGATATATAAAGCACTTAAAACGGCACCTCACACTAGCCCTCAATAAGTGACAGCTATTGTTATCTCACAGAATGTTCTATAGGAAGTGTTAGATTATGTTTAGGTAATTTTTTATTATTACAAAGTTGGGAACATGAAATAGAATGTATTCATAAAATTCTAAATAAATTATATTCTAAAGCTGAGAAAATATTTACTTGATAATCTTAATTTAGTAGGAATATTTCACTGTTTTTTATTACTATGTCATTTAATCAAGTAACATTTCTTACTCTTCTGCATCGGAGTGGTCAGCATGACAGAAAACAATTATTTGCTTCCTTTTAAGGGGTATTTATTCCTTTTTGCAAACATGTTAGAAAACCCTATTACAAGATTGTTATACAATTTATTTAGGGGCATAATAATTTTTCTAACCACTAATTCACTGATCATCCTGGTTTTCTTCCATTTGGAGAAGATTTTTGGCATTTTATCTAAGTGTGAGTTATGATGAAGGTGAATGATCTTTGCCCACGATCCGGTGCTGCTGTGATGAGGTAGAGCCAGCAAGGAGTGAGACAGAATGAGGTTTCCAGCTATACCTGTGGGGTGGGCTCTCCCATGAGGCTTTAACTTTATATTTTGGATGCACATTTCAGAGACCGAGGCAATATCAAAAAGTTTGAATAAATGCTGCCTGATAATAATCCCTATATTTTGGGTTGTATAAATGGTCTCTATTTTGATATTTAGGGAATACTCAGGGATGCATTTAGGAATATAAAAATTGTGCTGCCTTTATGTTCTTTTTTTCTTTTAATTGATAGAGGATTTGGGGCCGGCCCGGTGGCGCACTGGAGAGTGCGCCGCTTGGGAGCGCGGCGGTGCTCCCGCCGAGGGTTCGGATCCCATGTGGAGACTGGTTCCTGCTCACTGGCTGAACGTGGTGCGGGTGCAACACCGAGGGTTGCGATCCCGATGCCGGTCAGTAAAAAAAAAAAAGACAAAAGGAAAAAAAGAAAATTGATAGAGGATTTTTTGAGGATCCTGATAAATAAGTTTAAAAAGATACCGAAAGTCACTGATAAAATTGGAGTTTGGTTAAATTAGTACACAGATAGGTAAGA